>NC_140572.1:40302703-40418233 GCF_057381845.1 Rhamphochromis longiceps
TCGCGCGCAAAAGTCTTTGTCCGCAACGTCACAGCCCGAAGAACAACAACAATCGCGATATATGTGTGTTTTTGTACTTTGCTCTGTCTGTGGTTCATTTTGATTGGTTTGATTTTTGGTTCTTGTGGAGGAAGTCGCCATGGTCCAAAGTTAATGGAGTATGGTTGCTGGGAGTATTTTTTTAAAGCCTTTTGTGGGAGCGCTTCTATATCACATCACGTGGGCACCACACACACCCGGGCCAATCAGGTGTAAAGGCGGTGGAAAAGCATCCGCAGGGGGCTAAAGTGAACTGAGCCACACCGTGTTCTGTCGGTGGAAAAGCGGCATATGCTTTCTTGTCCCTAAATAAAAGTTTATACGTATATATGTATGTATGTGTATCTGGCGAGTGAGAGTGAAAATGTGTCTCCAAAATAAATTTTGTTGTAGTTGTGCTCTGTACTTGTATAATGACAATAAATCTCTTCATTCATTCAAGAACAAAGCCCACACTTCCTTTCAACATTTTAAAAGGTCACAACCATAATCACTGACGTTACCAAAATAAAACTGTAACAGGATACAAATTCTCATTAGATACAGGGGTTAAAATGCTAACTGTCATGTTAATAGTTAATTATATACACCCTACCTGATCAAGAAACTCTAGGATTCTGGCAGTTTTTGCTTTGGTTGTCCCTCCTTTCTTTCTGATTATTTTAAGTAGCTGTGGGGAGTGCTTGTCCAGCTGGACCATGAATCTGGTTAGCAGGGGAACTGCAGTAACCCGCAGAAACTCTGCATTAATCTGTACATGAGTAGACAGTGTACAATACATTTTTTTAAAGACCAACTTCCAACAAGAAAAAGTCAAAACATATATTTCCCATTTCCAAACTATGATAAAAGGCATTAGTACAAAAAAGTTATACGTCTTCCATCTGAAATAGACCTGGCCATCTTTCCAAGAGGTTCTTATTGTCAGGCTTCTTATCCACAACCTCTTTCCTCCTGAATTCGAAGGTCCTGGCCATCAACACACAGATATTTATATGAAGAGAGACAGAGACAAACGTGCGCGCACAAACACAAGCTTGTGTCTAGAAACCGCGAGCTCACCAGAAAAATTCAAACGAAGCGGAGCACGGAGTTATACTATGAATGTTATGAACTATGAACTTATGCTAGCTAGCTGTATCCACCACCGATGCATCGTGGTAACGCTAGGTAGTTAGTATACTGGTAAAAAACGGCTTTTTGCCTAACTTGCATTCCCGACTGTGATGGTCGGTTGCTGGTAACCAGTTCTAACGTCGCGCCG
Organism: Rhamphochromis longiceps; assembly: GCF_057381845.1. Classification (NCBI taxonomy): domain Eukaryota; kingdom Metazoa; phylum Chordata; class Actinopteri; order Cichliformes; family Cichlidae; genus Rhamphochromis; species Rhamphochromis longiceps. Next base: position 40,304,007 of record NC_140572.1, read on the forward strand.
GATAGCTAGCTAGCTTGTAGCTAGCAGCTACAATCATGCAAAAATTGGGGGTGGCTGTCGACCCAGCTTAAATGGGGTTATTTTCTGCAATTTTGGCAATACAAATTATAAAAGCTTTTGTAACACACTTGGCTTTACTTACGTTTATTTTCAGATGAAATTAATCAAAGATGTGACACGATGTTTCCAGCGGCCATGCAGAATAAAAATGGGTCCCGGTCTATTTCTGGTTGGCGTGTTCAAGTGCAAATCACTTTGACTCAAATTAAAGATATTATCTGTTCAACATGAAAAGAAATATATGTTTTGAGAGAAATCAAAAACTTTGCGTTGTGTCCTTTGTGCAGATATTTAGTTTCATCCAAATCAAAAGTGGTATTTTAAAATGCAAAAAGAAAGAGTTTCACAATCAAATCAATGATTTTATTCTGTTTTGAATGGCACTTATTAGATTGAATGAATGACTGCATGTTAGACTTTTTTCAGTGTATGCACAAGTTTTCCAAACAAAGTTATTTGCATCCATTTACCTTTTACCTTTTTTAAATAACCATTTCAAACTGTTTACAGAACAATCAGCTGTTCTTCAGTAAGATGCCACACAAATTATTTGTGCCACTCCAAAAAAATAATTTCTGTCCACTATAAAGGAGAACATCACAGCCTGATACCTGCAGGTCTGACAGCAGCAGGTGTATCACTCCTGTTTCTACCTGGAGACAGCAGTCGCCTCATTGTTCTGACACACAACACAAAGCTATCCACAACACTACACACTAACTACACAAGACAGCACACTAACTACACACTCAGACACAAACTTAACAACGTAGTGTATACTGTACAGTGTAGTGACGAATGCCCAGACCTCTACATTGGAGAGACCAAACAGCTACTTCATAAACGCATGGCACAACATAGAAGAGCCACCTCCACGGGACAAGACTCAGCTGTCCATCTGCATCTAAAGGTCAAAGGTCACTCTTTCCAGGATGCCAATGTTCACATTTTGGACAGAGAGGACAGATGGTTTGAAAGAGGAGTGAAAGAAGCTTCTATGTCCACTGTGAGCAACCATCTTTGAACAGAGGGCGGGGCTTATCACACCAACTGTCTGCCATCTATAATCCAATTTTGAGATCCTTCCCAGATGCCTGAACGCCCACTCACATCCTGGGCCTCTTGACCTTAGTGAGTCACATGATAGGGTGGGGCTAGGTCTTAGAACTGAAGAAGCTTCTCAGCTGAAACCTCTTCATCAAACTTAAAGAAGTCCAGCTGATTTTCTTGTCTTTTCAAGCTCCTGACGCACTGACCAACTTTTAGATTGAAATTAAATTATTCAGCAGCAGCCTGACAGAAAGTGCAGACACAGGCTGTTTACTGATGGAGCACCAACATCTGTCAAAGCTCTGAACCTTTAAAATGTTGTTTGACATCAATGACATCATTCAATCTCTAATGTGTTGACATCTGAAGAAGAAATGTAATCAGATTACCATCTGGCTGTCCACAGCTGCAAAGATGGAGACCAGATATTTTACTGTACTGATAATCAATCACACATTGATGTACTGAGGACTGATTAACTGTGATTCAGATAAATTCTCTCCCCTCTGAGCTCTGATAGAGACTTAAGTTAACCTGTCTGTTATCATGATAACTGAGACTGAATGACTCCTCTCAACCTGAAAAAGACTCAACCTGTGAAACCTGTTCCTGAAACGTTTTCAGTGAGAGGATTAAACATGTGACTGTAAACATTCCCAAATGCCCAGTGTTGTATGGTCCTGTTTTTCTCTTGTTCATAACTAAACGTGAAGCACTTTGTTGCTTTCAAATGTAGAAATAAAACCGATCATTGAAAAATCCTCAGAGACAGCTGCACTCTCTGAATTCTCTTGTTTGTTTGTTTTAGACTGAACTTTATTTAAACTAACGAGACAACAGTGAAAGGTTTGTGGTGATTTAACGAGCCCTCATTAAACTCAGACTGAACGTCTTGTTTTTGTTCTCATTACCTCCCCTGAGCCTCTGACCCTTGACCCTACTCTTTATATAAAGGTAAATCTGTTGTAGTGGTAATTCCTCCTGTTTGGCAATAACAAGATCCATTTTTTGTTTCTTCCTGCTGCTTCTCCTGCTCTGGTAAAAAAAAAACACCCATAGGCCCACCCCAGTGCATGCTGGTCCTATACCAGTCTCTTTATTTATAGAAACAAAATGGCCCTACAGCTCTTACTGACTAATTGAACAAGGTAACATCAAACAAACAAAACATTGAAACAAATATTAACCTACAAATAAACTTGTAAATAAACCCCAAAATATAAGTAAACTAACAACAAACATTAACAACAAATTTCAAAAATAATAAAAATAAAGAACAAATAGCTCCAACATCTGTTATTGTCTCGGTATTGTCTGTTTGTTTTTCTGAAGGAGAAACTGAGACAGTCATGTGACCATCAGGAGTCCCATTAAACTATAAATTCTATCAAACTTTATTTAAAATCACAGTGGAGACACTTTGTAAAAAAATAATAATTAGATTTATGTTCAGCTTTCAAGGGAGCCAAGGCCGCATTACATAAAGAAGGTCAAAGTTCAAAGATCTGAACATTAACTGATGGACGTTGAAGATCTCAGAGGGGAGCACTCACACAGAGGAGGCAGCAGAGCTGAAGGTCTGCTGTGGGGCTGGAGATGGTCTGACAGGTGCCATCTCCAGCCACCTCGTGCTGACGAGGAAAGCATGGAGGGGTTTGTAGATGTGGGACGGTCAGTGGAGGTGCCTGTGTGGACTGACCAATCAGGACAGCTCAGCAGGAGTCCAACCAGGAGGTGATCAGGGAAGCTCACTGTGACCTCAACGACCAGCGGACGGTTGGTGGTTTTGATCCCTGGTTGCTCCAGTCGCCATGCCAAATACCCTTTGGTGACATACTTACCCCGAGCTGCTCTGTGAGACCTCCATCAGAGTGTGAATGTTGTATAAATGCAGATACATAAGAAGCACTCTCTTTTTACTCCTAGTTTTGTTTGTTAAAACAGAAATCTAACAGTCCTCACTGACTTACATTGATAATCTTGGCTTCGATGTGTTAAGATGTTACTGAGAGACTGAAACATCACACCATAACACTCAGTGTCAGTGAGCAGGGTGTTTTTTATATGACCTCTTCATAGCAGGAGGAGACTGTCTGCTGACAGCATAAATCTTTTTTTTTTTCAAACAGAGCTTTTAGTTTTTACAGTGTGTTTCCTGTGTTTCAGGGGAAGCCATATGTGTTCGACCGAGTCTTCCCCCCAACCACTGAACAGGTTCAGGTGTACGACACCTGTGCCAAGCAGATCGTCAGAGGTCAGTGCAACATATTCCATTAAAGAAGGAAAGTGACTGAGAGGAAGTGACGGCTGTAAACGGCGTTTGTTTCTTTGTTTGTGCCTCAGATGTGTTGGGAGGATATAACGGCACCATCTTTGCTTATGGTCAGACCTCCTCAGGAAAGACTCACACAATGGAGGTTGGTCTGTTGTTTTGTAGTTTATTTTCAGGTCTTTGTTTTGGTGTTATTTGAATGATTAATTAAATGATTCGTCATGTTTCAGGGGACCCTTCATGACCCTCATCAGATGGGCATCATCCCTCGTATTTCCAGAGACATCTTCGACCACATCTACTCCATGGATGAGAACCTGGAGTTCCACATCAAGGTGATTCTGCTTGTGAAACAAATATTTTTATGTTGTTTTTGTGTTTCTGTTGTCAGATCTTAGGAAAATCTAACTGTAAAAAATGATTCTTCATCTTAATTCAAAGAAATATCATCATTTGATCAGTGTAGCATCATTTAATCTCCAAAGTGTTTTTATTCTGAATCACAGTTTTTCTTTTTAGAAGACTGAACATGTTTAACGTAACATAAACACTGGCTGTGTATCTGCAGGTGTCTTATTTTGAAATCTATCTGGATAAAATCAGAGACCTGCTGGATGGTGAGACCAACCCTGAACCTTTACTATGCTCATATAGAGTTGAATAGAATAGTAGAGTAGAAATAGAGTGTAAGTACAATCAAGCTAATGCTAACTGCTATGATGATGCTTTCATGTTTCAGTGTCAAAGACCAACCTGGCTGTTCATGAAGATAAGAACAGAGTTCCCTTTGTGAAGGTAAATAAATCGTGTTAGCTGCGTTTCGACTGCAGGAACAAAAGTCAGCAGAAACTGTCTCCAGATGTTTGTTTCCACAGCTGTGGGGATCCACTGGACTCACCTGGTAGCCTAAATAGTGACTGGATATAACTGCAGAGGCCTGAACTATTTTGGGTTAGAAGGTGGTTCATTCTTACTGGGGTAAATCGACACAGTAACTTATGCTGTGAATTTAACTCGCTCTGGAGCCCGTTTAGATCCAGATTAGACGTCAGCAGGTATGAAGCACCGCCCACTGACCAATCAGTTCTCCAGAATACAGCGTCACAGTTCCTGGATGATCCGTCAGAGGTTTGTGTGCAAACAGTAGGAGCGTCTAAAGTTTTCTACTTCCATGCAAAGACATGGTATTAAATCATAAATATTAAATAACAAATAATAATATAGATGTTTAGACACAGTGTTATTAATTTATAAGCGTAATTATATGATTATAAAACAGGACACCTGCACTCTACCTGCTGAGCTCAGATCAAATATGGACATAGACTCATGTCTGAATCGTTAAACGGCAGCTGAGAGAATAGGCAAGGCAAGTTTATTTATATGGCACAATTCAACAGCAAGGTGATTCAAAGTGCTTTACAGAGACATTAAAAAACAGAAACAACTAAAAAGCATGATTTAAAAAGAAAAAGAAAAAAAGGAACAGTAGATAAAATCAGTAGTTAAAATGTAAGTTTTGAAATTTAAGCTTAAAAGTAAAACTTTTAAGGATTTGGTGCTTTATTCAAATGCAGCTGAGAACAGGTGAGTCTTCAACCTGGATTTAAATAAACTGAGTTTTTCCGCTGATCTGAGGCTTTCTGGGAGTTTGTTCCAGATATAAGGAGCATAAAAGATGAATGCAGCTTCTCTGTGTCTGGTTCTGACTCTGGGAACTGATAAAAGACCGGATCCAGATGACCTGAGGGATCTGGAAGGTTCATACTGGGTCAGGAGGTCACTGATGTACTTTAAAGTCTATCCTCTGACGGACAGGCAGCCAGTGTAAAGACCTCAGAGCTGGACTGATGTGGTCCACTTTTTTGGTCTTAGTGAGGACTCGAGCAGCAGAGTTCTGAATGAGCTGCAGTCCTAATGTGTTTTTCTAATTTTAGCTCTGCATCCATCACTACACCCAAATTTCTCGCCTGGTTGGTGGTTTTTAGGTGTATAGATTGAAGTTCTCTGGTGACCTGTAATCATTTTTCTTTGGCACCAAAGACTATTACCTCAGTTTTGTTTTTGTTTAGCTGGAGAAAATTGTGGCACAACCAGTCATTAATGTCCTCAATGCATTTACCAAGAGCCTGTACAGGGCCTTGGTCTCCTGGTGACATTGTGATATATACTTGTGTGTCATCTGCATAGCTGTGGTAGTTTATTTTGTTGTTCTTTATAATCTGTGCCAGTGGGAGCATGTAAATGTTAAACAGAGGGGGTCCCAAGATGGAACCTTGGGGAACTCCACATGTGATACTTGTCTGCTCAGATGTGAAGTTACCTATTGATACAAAGTATTTCCTGTTTTCTAAGTATGTTTTGAACCAGTTTAGTACAGTTCCTGAAAGACCTGCCCAGTTCTCCAGTTGTTTGAGTAATATGTTGTGGTTGACTGTATCAAATGCTGCACTGAGATCCAGTAAAACTAAGACTGACATTTTTCCACTGTCTGTATTCAGACATGTGTCATTAAACACTTTGGTCAGAGCGGTTTCAGTGCTGTGATTCTGACTAAAACCTGACTGGAAGGCATCATAGCAGTTATTCTGTTTAAGAAGTAATTGAGATGTTGTGTGTGGCCTCTGTTACATGCTGAGTCAGCCAAAGTTGCCCAGAGTGTTACTCAGGTCTTTAGTCCCTTTGTCCTGAGGGTTGTCCACATGGATGTTAAAATCCCCAACAATAATTACACAGTCGAAATCAACACAGATCACAGACAGCAGTTCACTGAGATCATTAAAAAGTCTGTGCAGTATTTGGGAGGCCTGTAAACATTAAGAAACACAACTTTGGATGGGGCCTTCAGCTGTAAAGCCACATATTCAAAAGACTGAAAACTTCCAGGAGATAGCTGCTTACATTGAAATGATTCATTAAATAAGACAGCGACCCCCCCTCCTCTCCTGCTCACCCTGGCCTCACTGATAAAACTGTAGTTAGGAGGGGTCGTCTCGATGAGAACAGCTCCACTGTTACTTTGGTCCAACCAAGTTTCAGTTAAAAACATAAAATCACGGCTGTGCTCAGTGATTAAATCATTAATTAAAAATGTTTTCCCAGCTAAAGATCTAACGTTTAATAAAGCCAACTTAAGTGTTTTAGAGGTATTATTTGCCCCCTCGTGTTTGGGAGCAGTCTGTGGCACACAAGGTATGTTTACTATATTTAAAGATCTTTTAGAGTGCAGCTCTCGGTGTTTTGACCAGGCCACATGTCTCCTTCTGTCACCTGAAAGTACAGAGATTTTAAAACCTTCTAGTAAACAGGGTCCCAGCTTCTCCTGGGAAAAGTCACCACTGCCATAATCCTTGCAGCCCGGACCCTCCACACATCACACATCAGACTGCGGAGACAGAGCATGAAGGTGGTAAGAAGGAACTAGGGGGGGGGGCAATGTAACTTCGATTGCTCTGTTGGGGGCGGGGCTCGATGGCGAACCTTTGGCTGTTCTGGTTGGGGGTTTGTGGGGACAAAAAGGGATTGGGCCGGGGGGTAGATCTGATCCCAGCATTGACCCGCTCCATCATCTCCTCAGTGAATTTCAGGTGTGGGGAGGAGGGAGAAAGGGAGGGGGAGGAGGGTGATGACCTGTCAGGGGTTTGGGGGACTGGGGAAGATCCTGGTCCTGGTCGTTGGTGTTGTTGAGAGAGTTGGAGGCAAATAGGGACCCCTCTTCTTGCCTCAGATGTCTCTCCTTTCTGAGGCTCTTCCCGGGTGGGGGCAGATGGAGCTCCTCCTCAAGGTTTCTGCTGGGCTTTGTCTGTTCTTGGAGTACTGTTTGTTCCTCTTTATGAGATAACTCCTCATTTATCTCAGCCTTGGCACCAAGCACAGATGGATGACGTATGGAATAAAACAAGTTGGAGGTGAACAGTTTCACCCCTGACTTGTTAAAATTAAATCCATTTGCTTTAAACAAATGCCTGTGTTCCCCAAAAATATTAAAATTGTTGATAAAATGCACTGAGTGGTCAGTACTAGTGATGGGATTTCTGGCTCTTTTTAGAGAACCGGCTCTTTCGGCTCGGCTCACTAAAAAGAGCTGGCTCTTTCAGCTCGAATCCGGCTTTTCGGGTTGTTTTGTTGCTTTAATTAATTTATTATTAACAATAATATAAAATTATGCACAAAAGGAATTACTAATGTAAAAAAAAAGTGGTTTTATTTATATATGTTTATTAGGGGTGCAACGATATTCGTATCGATATTGAACCGTTCGATACAGTGCTTTCGGTTCGGTACGCATATGTATCGAACAATACAAAATTTGTAATTTATTTTATCAACTTTCCTTCTGACGATGCTGTCTGTGTTGAGCGCTCAGTGAATCTGCCTTCGACTGCTCCGCCTAGGGTCGACAGTGCAGCCTAGGCGGAGTAGTCGAACGCAGATTCACTGAGCGCTCAACACAGACAGCATCGTCAGAAGGAAGAGCGCAGGGCAAGCTAGCGAGACAGAAGTTAAGCTCTCCTTACAACATGGACCTCCCCCACCCTCATTCAGATCTGGCGTTTGGAATTATTTTGGTTTTCATGTGACGTATGACCCTGAAGGTAAGCGAGTCATGGACTAGAGTAAAACAGTATGTTGGATGTGCCATGCAATGCTCAATTACATGGGTGGGAACTAGTGTGTTAGCGCAGTTAGCTCGTTAACGTGTTGGCCGTCTAGCCCCATGCACGGGGCGATCGGCGGTAGCTCGTTAACGGAGATTTGCCGTGTTGTGGCGTTAAGGTCATTTCAACGAGATTAACCTGAAAGCACTAGTGGGAACACAACGAATATGACTGCACATTTACACCGACATCATCCTAGTGCAAAGACAAGTGGAAGCAGAAAAAAAACAAGCAAGCATGCTACTAACTTTAGCCGAGTCATTTAGACAGCTGTTTAATATGCTGCTGAGAATATAGCCCAGAAGAAGCGGATAGTATAGCTTTTATTTTGGAAAGAGACATTTCTCTGTAATAAACTCTCTTTTCCAAAGATGAGTGATTCCTCAATCAGATACAGGGCTCGCAATATCGCTAGCCCAATGTCCCGGGGCTAGCGATTTTTTCAGTCGGGCTACCAAAATCTATCTCTGCCCTGCCCGTCGGGCTTTTGTAGGAAAGAAAAATATATGTCAATGCTTTTGCATTCTTTGTAGCTGGGTAATTATGTCATTGGCATCGGTGAGCCACTGTCAATATGTGACATATTGAAATCGCGTTTGAATTTGCGCTTGTTTTTTTGCTTTCACTTTGCAATCGCGTGAACTGTGTATAGAGAGCGACAGCACTGATCTGTGAGTGATGATAATTTGTGCACCAATTCCTCTGACATCGTCGTATTAATTGTTAGCTTACTATGCAAACATGACAAGTGAAATCTCCCGCAGCAAGCTTAAACATGTGAGAGGTTGATCGCGCAGAGAATCGCTGAGCTTATGTGAGTGCGTGTGTAAAAGCAGCAGGATTTATATTTGACTACGATGACCTGGATGACTGAGAACCTTCACAGACAGATATATATATTTTAGTTCTGCTGAGCCAAATAAGACAGGTCAGGGTGAAGAAGTGACAGCCAAAGAAAAGCTTACCGCAAAACGGAAAAGTTATGACAAATCAATAAGGCAAAAAGAAAGTGCAGCTTTATGGTTTCATGGACAAAAGAATTTCTGTGGCTGCAATATGACGAGCTAAATAACCAGGGCTGCACATAAGTGGTCCGCAGGTCCGTATTCGCTGTCAAAATAAAAAACACGCACAAGGGTTAGGGTTAAATTTAAAAACTGTACTTTTGAGTTAAAATATATATTTATAATTTTAATAAATGACAAATTAAAAAGGCATGAACATTTTTTTGTATCGAAAAAATATCGAACCGTGACACCAAAGTATCGAACCGAACCGTGAATTTTGTGTATCGTTGCAGTCGGGCTGCAGCGAAGTGAGGTCGGCTGCCGTGCTGGATGCTCTGCCCTAACTTCTCCACTTTTTGCAGTTTTTCGTCACTTTTTGCTATATCTGCGATAATCTTGCATGGGCATCATGCAAAACACACAAATCCGCTACAGTAGAGACACTTTGGTTTCTATTGGTCTGCAATACACGAACATTTCACCATGTTTAACTCCGGACCCAACCTGGCCAAAGGAGATCCTGAGAGAGAACAAAGGACGCGACCCTAAGCGACGGCCTCGAGGTAAAAGAGCCGGCATCAGGAACAGGCTACGGGCTCGCGCACACCGCGCACCCATGCCCAGTATCCTGCTAGCCAATGTTCAATCCATCGAGAACAAGCTTGATGACCTCAGAGCCAGAATCAAGTTCCAGAGAGACATTCGGGACTGCAACCTCCTCTGCTTCACCGAGACTTGGCTGAACCCAGCGATACCAGACCACGCCGTGCAGCCGACAGGGTTCTTTTCGGTTTACCGCATGGACAGGACAATGGAGTCGGGGAAGAAAAGAGGTGGTGGAGTATGTTTGATGGTGAACAACAGATGGTGCGACAGCACAAACATCTCCCCACTCACACGCTCTTGCTCGCCCAATCTGGAGCTTTTGATCGTTAAGTGTCGCCCTTTCTATCTCCCTCGGGAATTCACTGCAGTCATTGCCTGCACTGTTTACATTCCGCCTCACGCGGACTCGGACACTGCCTTATGTGAGCTACATGAGGCTCTCACACATCAACAAACACTTCACCAAGATGCCGCACTCATTGTTATGGGAGATTTTAACAGAGTGAATCTCAAACGGACATTTCACAACCTTCACCAGCACATCAACTGCCCCACCCGGGGCACGAGTACATTAGACCACTGCTACACCCCGTTCAAGAACTGTTACAAGGCTCAGCCCCTGCCGGCATTTGGAAAATCGGACCATTCCGCCATCTTCCTCATGCCTGCTTACAAACAAAGGCTAAAGCAGCAACCACCAATCAGGAGGGAGGTCGCTCGCTGGACGGACCAATCGGTGGTCGCGCTGCAGGACGCACTGGATGACGCAGACTGGGACATGTTTCGGCGCAGCTCTGATGACATCAACATGTTTACGGAAGCGGTTGTGGGATTTATCGGGAAACTAGCGGACGACACAGCAGAAAGAACTATCATCCGAACGTTTCCCAACCAGAAGCCGTGGGTGGATAAAAACATCCGCGACGCTCTGAGATCACGCACCGCTGCCTACAATGAAGGGCTTGTCTCCGGTAATATGGACCTATACAAGGCTGCGTCCTACAACGTGCGCAGCGCGGTCCGAAAGGCAAAGCGGAGCTACGGGGAAAAACTAGAGTCACAGCTACGACAGTGCGACTCTAGGAGCCTGTGGAAAGGACTGCGGAGTATAACGGACTATAAACGACCAGCTTCTTCAGTGATGAATGCAGATGCTTCACTGGCTGATGAGCTGAACACGTTTTATGCTCGCTTCGACGCCGCAGCAATTAAAACAACAAACGGCTGCGCGCGCTCGGAGTGCACCAGTGAAGAAAATGCATTCGTCATCACAGAGCATGCCGTGAGGAACACCTTCAGGAGGGTGAACACCAGGAAGGCAGCAGGACCAGATGCAATCCCTGGCCGGGTCCTTAGAGCCTGCGCTGACCAGCTAGCACCGGTGTTCACGGAGATCTTCAACCTCTCCCTGGCCCAAGCTGTGGTTCCCACGTGCTTCAAACAGTCCATTATTGTCCCTGTTCCAAAGAAACAACAGCCCGCTTGCCACAATGACTACCGTCCAGTAGCACTGACTTCAATTGTGATGAAGTGTTTTGAAAGACTGATGACACTTCTTCACTTCCTGCCACCATCGACTCACTTCAGTTTGCTTACCGGACTAATCGTTCCACAGACGATGCCATATCTCACCTGCTCCACACATCCCTGAGTCACCTGGACACTGGCAGAGGGAATTATGTTAGGCTGCTGTTCGTGGACTACAGTTCAGCATTCAACACAATAATTCCCTCTAAGCTTTTCACCAAGTTGACGGATCTAGGACTCAGCTCATCACTGTGTCAGTGGATCCTCAACTTCCTCACAGACAGACCCCAATCAGTGAGGGTGGGAAAACAAGTCTCCCCCTCCATCTCACTCAGCACTGGAGTGCATCAGGGCTGTGTTTTAAGCCCCCTGCTGTACTCAATGTACACTTATGACTGTGTAGCCACATCCGACACCACCTCCATTGTCAAGTTTGCTGACGACACTGCTGTTGTGGGCCTGATCTCCGACAACATCGAGACGGCCTACCTGGAGGAGATTAGGAACCTGGAGACCTGGTGCCAGGAGAATAACCTCCTCCTAAACATCAGCAAGACTAAGGAGCTGATCGTGGACTTCACTACAAAGCAAGCGAGGAATTACAAACCCCTCATCATCAGTGGCACGCCAGTGGAGAGAGTGGACAGTTTCCGATACCTGGGTGTCCACATCACTCAGGACCTGTCATGGTCCTGCCACATCAACACCCTGGTTAAGAAAGCCCGTCAGCGTCTCTTCTTCCTCAGAAGACTTAGAGACTTCCATTTGCCACTGAAGGTGCTCAAGAACTTCTACTCCTGCACCATCGAGAGCGTCCTGACGGCAAACATCTGCACCTGGTTTGGGAACAGCACCAAGCAGGACAGACGAGATCTGCAAAGGGTGGTGCGCTCGGCAGAACGCATCATTCAATCAGAGCTCCCTGACCTGCTGTCCATCTACACCAAGCGGTGCAAGTCCAAAGCTAGGAAGATTATGATGGACCTCTCCCATCCCAACAATGGACTCTTCTCACTGTTGAGGTCTGGGAAGCGATTCCGCTCCCTTAAGGCCAAAACAGAGAGAATGAGGAGGAGCTTCTTCCCCCAGGCTATTCGGGGCCTGAACCAGGTGTAGGACTGGACTCTCCCAAACACGTCACTATAAGACTGGACTCTCACACACGTCACCACACGCACCACCACACATTTCCTATAATCCTATAATTCCTATAATTTATAATCCTTATCTTTATAATCTCTTCTGCTATTTGCACATTCTTTACTGTAAATTCCTAAGTTAATTTGTAAATTTCTGTAGTAAACTGTAAATTGTAAATATTGTAAAACTTTTCTTCTGTCATTTAATGTGCATTGTACAGCTACAAGCATTTCACCCCAATGTCATACTGTGTATGGTTATGTGTGTGTGACAAATAAAATTTGAATTTGAAAAAATTTGAATTTGAAACTGCACAAATTGACAGAAACACTGAAGCAGCTCCACATTTTATTCTTATTGGACATGTTTGTCCTATTTGTCAGGTGACAGGAGAACCATCACAAAGCTCAGAGAGTAATAGTGACACAAGATCACAGGTGAAACTGGATGATGACCTGGTGGTTCATGACTGTATTTGAAGCACATGTGTGACTGCATGTATGTGGAGTGTCTCACTGTTATTTATCAGGTGACAGAGGCAGCTCTGCCATGTTGTAGCTTGGACAGAGGTGAAGAGGCGAGGTCACTGGTGACTGACTGATGATTTTCTGCTATAGATTAACTAGTATTTATTATCATGACAATTGTTAGGCTGCTGATGTAAATTGATTCATTAGTGTATATTTGACAAAGAATCTGAATTGACATGTCTCACTTTTTATATGGAATATGGCTGAAGTAAACTAAAGTCTAAAATACTTAGTCATTTGTTTAATAGTAATTTAACATTATATAATTCACATATAAAACTATGAATTGTAATTTTTAAAAAGCATGTAGAATAGCATATGTAGGCAAGTATATTTCTCCTTTCTTTTAATCAAAGCAAAGACAAAAAGGAAAAAAATAAGAAACAGGGTTCGGTGGTTGAATCATCCGTCCCCACCAATTCCAAAACCAAATCTACGCCCTTGGTCCTCCCCCTTCCAGGAGACGTGATTTATGTCTTGGTTTTGCACCAAGACAGTTCAAGGGGGGATTATTGCTTGAGGATTTATTATAATGCACAGAGTCTACTTTCTTGGTCATGTTATCTGTGCTCCTTAGCTGTGTACTAGTTTGCTCATCGCCATTGTTTTGAATCAAAGGCAAGGTTGTTTCATTTCCACACAGTCCATTTACCTCCACGTTTACTTCTAAGCGATGAATTTTTGTCTCCAGTACTGCAATCTTCTGCAGGAGGCTGTGGTAGTCATTTGTGGAGAGGGGAGGCATTTGTTGCTAGTTAGCCTAGCGGTTAGCACCTTTCCAGGCTATTGAGGCTGTTAGGTGCCCAGACGCTGTAATCAGGCTTCAGCTGTGTGTAGGCCACAAACATACAGAGCGCTGAAGATAAGGTAACTATAAAAATTTTGCTGTTTCTGTTAAGAACACTTTAGTCCTAATGATCTATAAATGACCAAAAGCTATTGCAGGTAAGCTCATGCGGGAAAAAAAGGGAAAAAAAAACAGCATAAAAATCAATAAAAGAAGCAAAGCATTTAAAGAGCAAAGAGAGGAAGCATCCACACTCACAAAAAGGGGAGGTACAACCTTTGTGAGGAGCAGGTCATGTTTTCTGGATCTGGTTGTCACAGAAAACTCTGTTTTATTCTGGTGATTTTGAAAATGTTTAATTGTCATTATGCTTGATTCTGATCTGCTGATGAGTCACCGCTGGAAACGCAACACAACCGACCACATTCATTCAAGTTTCCACGTCTCCTTTATGGAGCTGTGGAACAGTAAGCTTTAATATTAAATTGATATATTATATTCGTTCAGTTTATGGAGAATTTTGTTTGTCTGCTGAGTCTCACAGGTGTGCTGTGGGTGCACGCCGCCTCCAAACAGCCATATTTACCGCATGTCTGCAGCGTCCTGCTGCTGATACTCTACTGATGTGTGTTTCATTGTCAGGGCTGCACGGAGCGCTTTGTTTCCAGTCCCGAGGAGGTGATGGACGTTATCGATGAAGGAAAAGCAAACAGACACGTTGCTGTGACCAGTAAGTCTTCACCTGTACGTGTGATACTTCCGCCCCGACCATCGTGTGTTTGTTCTCGGATCAGTTTACTGAATGGGGTTTCTTCTTCATGCAGACATGAACGAGCACAGCTCTCGCAGTCACAGCATTTTTCTGATCAACATCAAACAGGAGAACGTGGAGACGGAGATGAAGCTATCAGGGAAACTTTACCTGGTGGACCTGGCAGGCAGCGAGAAGGTCACACTACTCCATCACACTCAGTGAGCACCTGTTCTCTGTAAATTTCTGCTTGCTGACACCTGGATTGTGCTTTCTGCCATCCAGGTGAGTAAAACAGGAGCAGAGGGTGCCGTTTTGGATGAGGCTAAAAACATCAACAAGTCTCTGTCTGCTCTGGGGAACGTCATCGCTGCCCTGAGTGAAGGAACGGTGAGTCTTCATGTCTCCGATCTTCAGGTCTCTGACATGTATGCCTGAAATATTCTGGATTTAACTTGATTTGTTTGACAGAAACGTCACAGCTCACCTGATTTTCAGGTGAAGTGATTGTCACGTGTCTCGTGTGTCTCTAGAAAACCCACGTTCCATACAGAGACAGTAAGATGACCCGGATCCTTCAGGACTCTCTGGGTGGAAACTGTCGAACTACCATCATCATCTGCTGCTCGCCGTCTGTTTACAACGAGGCTGAAACAAAGTCCACGCTCATGTTTGGACAGAGGTACGGCAAGTCACCTGATCAGAGGAAAAAGCAGAGTACTGTGGTTGAAGTACGTCCTCCACAGATCTGAGTGTTTCTTCATTCCGTGTCCTGTTGTTTCAGAGCTAAAACCATAAAGAACACAGTGTCTGTGAACCTGGAGCTGACCGCCGAGGAGTGGAAGAAGAAGTATGAGAAGGAGAAAGAGAAGAACAGGAGTCTGAACATCATGATCCAGAAACTGGAGAATGAGCTGAAACGCTGGAGGAAAGGTGAAAAAAGATGTTACTTCAGGTTTTCACCTGGAGACGGCATTTATACTTCAATCTGCCTGCACACTCCAGACAGCTCAAAACCCACGATTGATATTGCTCTCTCTCACCGCTGGCACTCCCACAACTTTTTACTCAGAGCTACCGAATACCCATGTTGTCAAATAATCTGATTGGTTGATGTGGTGCATTTTTCACCAACAGCAAAGGGGGCATCATGTTTGTTTGTTTTTCAGTTTTCTTCCTGCACTAAATGTGACTATCCAGGAAACAGCTGTAAATGATGTATGTGCTTTAAAGTCCACAGTTTCCACAAAGGTGGAGTGAGACTGCATCTTGCTGCTACGTCATCTTAAATCTGTCACGTGTTTTGGAAGGCAGGTCATTTGGTGGTGGCACGAACGCATTCTGCACTTTAATTTTTTTCACATTTGGTTCTGGTACCAAAAGAGTTCGGTTAGAGAAAGATCATGATTTTTGCTGGACTCAACCCTCTGACATCAAACTACTCCTATCAGCAAGTCTCCCCACGTGACAGCCTCTGGTCATATATTCTGGCAGCTTTTCCTAAATGAGCTTTAATGATAAAAAAAACACTCATCCTTTAACATTTACCAGCTTTGTTCCAAAAGAAAGTTTAAAAGCTTTTTCTTCCTCCTGGAAGGTAAACGTCTGCCTCCATCTTTGTGTTACTTTAGTCTGTAAAGGTTTCACTTCAGGACTCTGAAGTAGGACAGAGCAATGTGGCCAAAAATATTTATCATGATATACATTTGAAAATTTGTGATAACGATATAACTGACGCGAGAAAAAATACTTAACAACTCCACAACTTTATTAGTGCAAACAATTATGCAAATTCCTCGCTGACAGTCTAACCAAAAGGCATTTCCAGTGGAAACTGGCCGACATAACCTCAGCATAACCATTTATAATATCCACAAAACTTAAAAAGAGGTTATACACACACAATACGGTAACATTATGTTGAAGCACAGTACATATTACACCTGTGGCTCCTGACTACGATGCCATAATGCTCCGACAATCCATCAAGCGGTGCGGCTTTGTAGCTTAGCAAAGTCATATTAAAACATTTTTGACAGATTTCTGAGCGCCGTGCACATAAAATCGGTTCGAGGTCAGTAAGCACAACCAGAATTCATACATAAGGTGCACTGTAGATTTTTTGAGAAAATTAAAGGATTTTAAGTGTGACTTATTTTCCGAAAAACACGGTAATAACGACGGCCCGCTAGCATGCTCTAACAAAAACTGTGCTTTGTTGTGTGTCTGACGGACAAAAGCTAAACCAGTTCCACACCACTGAAGTTGCAGCATTTTTACAAACCAGTTCTGGTTCATCTGATCAACGATCCGCTTTCGCCCTTCTCATTCTCTGCCATGCTTTTTCTGCCATGTGCTCATGAAAACAAAGGCACTGCGCATGCATGTATCACCATATTCTATTGCGATATTTCATTTTCTTATCATTGCCTAACATTATACCGGTATTACCATGAACGGCATGATATGGCCCAGCCCTATTTTGAAGGTTTCCGTTTCAAGGTTTCCGTGTCACGCTTTGATCAGTTCTCTTTAAACTCGTTTTAGAGAAGGCAGTGACAGTACCAGGGAGCGTTTTACATGCAGCTATTCACCTGTCCACTAGAGGCTGCTATACTGTACACGTGGTATTAGTTTGTTTAGGAAAGCTGTCACTGTGAACCGTTTATGATGGAGAGTCTCTTAATATTTTGTCAGAGTGGAGCTGTTTGTGTCTGAGCCTTCATTTTGCGTCTGATTGAATTCCTGTTTAGTTTCTGTTGGCAGCTCACTGATAAGACTCTCAGCTGCAGCTCCGTCTCTTGTGATGTGAGCATGTGGCCAATGTTTTATTCATGGATCCTGATTTGATTCTATTATCAGTAATTTTGACTCCTCCAGGTGAGTCTGTACCTGTGGAGGAACAGCTGGGCAACAGAAACAAGAAGTGCAGCAGCGAGACAGCAGCAGCGATTGACAGCTTGGCTCCGCCCCCTGTCGCCCTGTCTGTGGAGGAGAAGTCGCAGTACGAGACTCTCATCACTGACCTGTACCAGCAGCTGGACGACAAAGTGAGTCGCACCTGTACCCTGTGTGAGGCCAAACTATTTAAAAGCTCAAAGACAGCAGTGCTTTTCTTTTAAAGCAGGGGTCCCCAATCCCAGTCCACGAGGGCCGGTGTCCCTACAGGTTTTAGATCTCACCCTGGGTCAACACACCTGAATCACATGATCATTACCAGGCCTCTGGAGAAGTTCAAGACATGTTGAGAAGGTAATTTATCCATTTAAATCAGCTGTGATGGATCAAGGACACATCTAAAACCTGCAGGGACACCGGCCCTCGTGGACTGGGATTGGGGACCCCTGTTTTAAAGGATTGTGGAGGTCTCATGACGGCAGCTTTGACTGCGGAACAAAAGATTTTTAAAAGGGATCACTACAGGTTTTCCCTTAGTCAGCAGTTGTCCCTCTCCTAGATCAGCTGGAGCTTTCTTTAGGCGCCTTCCCAGCTTTGACAAATGTCCAGCTGTGATAACCACATTTGCTCAGGGCCTTCTTGATGTAATGAACATCATATCAAAGAAACTGACCTCACAACCCAGTGTTAGTCAGTGGTGCTAGTTTCAGTCATTGTGCTAATGTCCTATTTATAAGGTTGGAAACCTGCAGTCAGCTGAGACTGAAGAGGCCCACCTGGGTAATGATGCAACGTTTCTCCCACTGAGAACATCCGGATGAGCACAATCAACCTTTGGAATCTTTAGTGAAGGTTACAAATGATCTTCTTGTGGCCTCTGACAGTGGACTCATCTCTGTGCTTGTCCTGCTAGACCTCAGTGCAGCGTTCGATACTGTCGACCATAATATCCTATTAGAGCGATTAGAACATGCTGTAGGTATTACAGGTACTGCACTGCAGTGGTTTGTATCATATCTATCTAATAGACTCCAGTTAGTTGATGTAAATGGAGAGTCCTCTTCACACACTGAGGTTAATTATGGAGTTCCACAGGGTTCAGTGCTAGGACCAGTTCTGTTTACATTATACATGCTTCCCTTAGGCAATGAGCATCTGCATTTTAAAATTGGCTTCACCGCTGCTACAAAAAAGTAAGAAACACTTAGTAACAATAAATAATTACTGTAAAAGTAGAACAGTCAAAGTCTGATTCTGCCTTTCTAACCTGGATTTCATTCATTATTTTCTCCAGGTAGTTCTAAACACTCTGGATTCTCTGATTAGTTCAGCTGCCATTCCTCTGCTGCTCTGCACCGCTTCGGTCATAGACTCCCGCTCTGACCCACCCTGTCACCATCACCTACATATTTATTGATCAGTCACAAATAGCTAGCTCTTAGTCATGTTAAAGCAGCTTTTACATCAAAATGTATGTCAATAATTGTGTTGCTAGGCAACACCTCTGTAGTGGATAATTTATGCCGGGTCAAAACATCCTCTCCACTTCTAGGTTATAGTGGTCATAATTATTTGTCTTTGGATCCCACACACCCAAAATTCAGTATTTGATGAGTAAGTCCATTTTAGAAAAATCGGGAAATATGAGATGATAGGGTTTTATTTTAACAAGGTAACAGTAAAATAATAATAATAATAATAATAATAAACTTTATTTATAAAGCACACTTAAAAACCAAGGGTATGCCAAGGTGCTTAACAAGTAAAATAGAGTATATGAGGAGGATAATAGAAATAGGACCAAAGCAAGTACTAAATATGCAAGCAGATAACTGTCACTAATACATAGGAAAGCAACAGGTACAGAGCAAACAAGATTTTAAATGAGCATACAAGTGCGTGATATAAAATCATAAAAGAAATATTAACTAGAGGGAAAGGCAAGATTGAATAAGTGGGTTTTTAGTCGTGATTTGAACAGTGCAATGGAATCAGATGCGCGGAGGTCGAGAGGAAGGGTGTTCCACAGTACCGGGGCAGCCAGAGCAAACGCACGGTCACCCCGAGACTTCAGTCGAGATCTGGGTTGGGTCAGAAGTAGTTGAGTGGCAGATCTGAGTGTTCTAGCAGGAGTATGTGGTTTGAGAAGTTCACTAAGATAACTTGGCGCTAATTTATTAATAGTTTTGAAAGTAAGAAGTAATATTTTAAATTGAATACGGTACTTTATGGGCAGCCAATGCAGGCTAGCTAGGACAGGGGTAATATGGCAAAATTTCCTGGTACCTGTTAAAAGGCGGGCTGCTGCATTTTGGACTGTTTGCAGTCTAAGAAGAAGAGAAGAGGGAAGACCATAGTACAAGGAGTTACAATAATCCAACCTGGAGGTCACAAAAGCGTGAATAAGCTTCTCCAGGTCCTCATGCGGAATATAATGCCTAGCCTTAGAGATAAGGCGCAGTTGGTGGAAGCTAGATCTCACTACAGCAGACACTTGCTTATCGAGTTTGAGCGAGCTATCCAGCAGTACACCCAAGTTACTGACATAGTCACAAGAAAAACTAGCAAAGGAACCCAGGGTTGGGCACGAGGGATTTTACTGTTGAACACCACAATCTCAGTCTTCTTATCATTTAAAACGAGGGAATTACTCAGGAACCATTCTTTGACCTCCCGCATGCATTCTTGAAAGTAGTGCAGGGACACAGCAAGGTCGTCAGTAAGTTCAAAATAAATCTGTATGTCATCGGCATAACAGTGGAAGGCGATATTCTATTTTTCAAAGATTGCACCTAAAGGGAGCAAATACAATGAGAAGAGAATAGGGCCTAAAACTGATCCTTGAGGCACACCACAACAGACCGGAGCGGAGGAAGAGGAGAAGGTGCCTAAGTGAACTGATAAGGATCTATCAGCGAGGTATGATTTAAACCAGTCGAGGGCAGTGCCTCTAATACCCACAGTGTGCTCAAGTCTTAGTAATAAAATGTTATGGTCTACCATATCAAAGGCCGAAGAGAGGTCCAGTAAAACTAGGACCATAGAGCGTCCAGTATCAGTGATTACAAGAATATCATTAAGAACTCTAACCAATGCTGTTTCAGTGCTATGCAATGGCTTAAAGGCAGATTGAAATTTCTCAGCAATATTGTTCGTGTCCAAGTACGCCTGGAGCTGGGAGAGAACTAGTCTCTCCAGGATTTTGGACAAGAACGAAAGCTTAGAGATCGGTCTATAGTTTGAAAGGTCATAACAGTCAGAATTTCTTTTTTTAAGAATCGGGTGGACTACAGCATGCTTAAAGGACAAAGGAACACAGCCTGAGAGCAAGGAAAAGTTCATAAGAAATAGGATACTAGGTCCGATTACATCAAAACAGTCCTTAGCTAAACAAGATGGAAGAATGTCAAGCACAGTATTGGTGTTATTCATTTGAGCAACTAGCCGCTTAAGAGTCAAAAGTGACACAGGCTCAAACTGGTGGAAAGTTGAAATGCACTCAGGAATGGGGAGAGGATATAAAACAGGGGGGAGGGAGGACTTAAGAGATGAGACCTTTTTTAAAAAGTGATGCCAAGGGATCAATGGACAGTCCACGCCAAAATTCCAGCATGTGCAGTAACCCCGGAAAGCATGCAGTGTCTTCTGGATAGTGTGTGAAATTATCTGTTGTCACAAGTTGCATGAATGGGCCAGATCTTGTCTGGTTTTGTACAGTCAGTCTTCTTAACGCCTGCTGTGGTAACTAGCTGGAAGACATGTTTAAATCATTAAACTCTGTCTGATTGATGTTTAGGATGATGAGATCAACCAGCAGAGTCAGATGTCTGAGAAACTCAAACAGCAGCTGATCGACCAGGATGAGGTGAGTCTCACCTGAGTGTTACATTCCATACTATCCACTGATCGATGGATCACAGGTTAATCAATAGCTCTCCACCAGCTGCTGGCATCTATCCGCCAGGACTATGAGCGGCTGCAGGAGGAGCTGTCCCGCCTGCAGAGGGAAAGCGATTCAGCTAAAGAGGAGGTGAAAGAGGTGTTGCAGGCGCTGGAGGAGCTGGCTGTCAACTATGACCACAAGAGTCAGGAGGTGGAGAATAAGAACCGCTGCAATGAACAGCTGAACGACGAGCTTGCTCACAAAACTGTGAGTCCACAGTCAGAGGGATGGATGGATGTTTGAATGGATGCATGGATGGATTTTTGGATGGATGGATTTTTGGATGGATGGGGGTGGATGGATGTTTGGATGCATGGATGGATTTTTGGATGGATGGATTTTTGGATGGATGGATTTTTGGATAGATGGATGAATTGATGTTTTGATGGATGGATGGATTTTTGGATGTTTGAATGAATGGATGGATTTTTGGATGTTTGGATGGATGGATGGATTTTTGGATGGATGGATTTTTGGATGGATGGGGGTGGATGGATGTTTGGATGCATGGATGGATTTTTGGATGGATGGATTTTTGGATGGATGGATTTTTGGATAGATGGATGAATTGATGTTTTGATGGATGGATGGATTTTTGGATGTTTGAATGAATGGATGGATTTTTGGATGTTTGGATGCATGGATGGATTTTTGGAAGGATGCATGGATGGATGCATGGATGGATTTTTGGATGGATGGATGGATGGATGGATTTTTGGATGCATGGATGGATTTTTGGAAGGATGCATGGATGGATGCATGGATGGATTTTTGGAAGGATGCATGGATGGATGCATGGATGGATTTTTGGATGTTTGAATGAATGGATGGATTTTTGGATGTTTGGATGGATGGATGGATTTTTGGATGGATGGATTTTTGGATGGATGGGGGTGGATGGATGTTTGGATGCATGGATGGATTTTTGGAAGGATGCATGGATGGATGCATGGATGGATTTTTGGATGGATGGATGGATGGATGGATTTTTGGATGCATGGATGGATTTTTGGAAGGATGCATGGATGGATGCATGGATGGATTTTTGGAAGGATGCATGGATGGATGCATGGATGGATTTTTGGATGGATGGATGGATTTTTGGATGGATGGATGAATTGATGTTTGGATGGATGGATGGATTTTTGGATTTTTGAATGAATGGATGGATTTTTGGATGGATGGATTTTTGGATGTTTGGATGGATGGATTTTTGAATGTTTGGATGGATGGATGGATTTTTGGATGGATGGATTTTTGGATGGATGGGGGTGGATGGATGTTTGGATGCATGGATGGATTTTTGGAAGGATGCATGGATGGATTTTTGGATGCATGGATGGATTTTTGGATGCATGGATGGATTTTTGGAAGGATGGATGGATTGATGTTTGGATTGGATGGATGTTTGGATGGATGGATGTGTAATGAACCTGCTGTGTTTCCAGGTCAGTCTGGAGGCTGTTCAGAGGGAGCTGTCCTCCCTGCAGGAGCTCAGCTCTCATCATAAGAGGAGGTCAGCGGAGATCGTCACTTTGCTGCTCAGAGACCTCAGTGAGATCGGCAGTGTTCTCGGAACCACCGAGCTCAAAGCTGTGAGCCTCAAACTAGTTCTTCTTCTCATCTACTTCTACTTTTCATGTGTCTGAAAACAAACTCTGATTCTGTCTCTTCAGATGACTGAAGTGAGTGGAGTGATGGAGGAAGAGTTCACCTCTGCCCGACTCTACATCAGTAAGATGAAGTCTGAAGTCAAATCTCTGGTGAACCGCAGCAAACAGTTGGAGGTCAACCTGACAGAAAACACCTGCAAGATGAAGGCGAATGAGAAGGAGCTGAGCACGTGCCAGCTGCTCGTGTCGCAGGTGAGACAAATACAAACTGAGACACACACACACACACACACACACACACACACACACACACACACACACACACACACAGCCTGTCTGAACAGGTGTGATGATAAATTCACCTGTGCTGTTTGTTTGTGTGTCTGCTTGTGCAGCTCCGGGCAAAGCTGGGGTCTCTCACCGATGACCTCCAGAAGGTGGAGCAGAAGAAGAGGCAGCTGGAGGAGAGTCAGGATGCTCTGATGGAGGAGGTCGCCAAGCTCCGCGCTCAAGGTAATACTGCCATGGTTACAGGAAACAGTAAACTCTGATTGGCTAATTTTTAAAAATCCATCACAGGTGAACAGGTAGAAACAATAAGAGACTCTGTGTTTGTGTGTGAGCAGGTCAAATGCACGAGCTGACAGTGATGGACAAAGAGAAAGAACACATGAGCCAGCTGAAGGATGTTGTGGAGATGAAGGTAAACATGGCGTGACGTCACTGTGAGCAAAGTAACAATCAACAGTCTGTCAAAGCTAAATCAGTGATAGAGGTGATGGAAGTGTCACTGTGTGTTCTATAGAGAACGCTGGAGGAACAGATGGAGAACCACCGGGAGGTTCATCACAAACAGCTGAGTCGACTCCGAGATGAGATCGATCAGAAACACAGAGACGTCGACCGACTCAAAGAGTGAGTTATTGATTATTATTGATTGATTATTGATATTACTAATTACTGAGTGATTGAGCTGCTCTCAGACTCTTCTCAGCTGTTCTGGGTTCAGTCACATCGTTCATTTTAAAGAGATTTGTTATTGGTCAGATTTTTGCTTCAAGCATGTGTTTTGTCAGAGTGTCGAGCCGGCTGTTTCCAGCTTCTTTGTTTCTTTCAGCGTGAATCAGGCTCTGCAGCTGGAAAACAGGAAGCTTCAGTCTGACTTGGACAAACTGAGAGCAGAGGATCAGAACAAAGACCAGAAGCTTCAAAAGCTCATGTACGTTTGTCTCTCTGTTCTTGCAGTCGCCTCAAACATCGTGATTGAGGTTTTAGCGCCATCAGACATGGTTGTGTCCACATTCAGTTCACGATATAATCTGTGACGTCTAAGTGTGTCAGACAGAAATCATATATTTATTTATCATGTTATTTTTCTCATTTAAACTCCTGCGCCGCTCAGATGACATCATTGCATCATGTTGCCTCCTTCTGCTTCCACCTACCGTTTCTCTGACCAATCAGTGAACTCACATTAACAGGCAGTGGGTGTAAACGGAGTTCAGGTGGGTCATGCTAAACTCTGCTTGTGTCTTCAGGTTTGTGAACGAGAAGAGAGAACAAGCCAAAGAAGACCTGAAGGGTTTGGAGGAGACAGTGGTATGAGATTGTATTTTCACTGGCATAGATGCTCAGGGTCCAGAAGTGCTTCTGTGCAGCACCACAGTGGGTGTTACATCAATCTATGACTGAAGTGCAGATTTTCAATTCAACTAAAATTTTATATGAACTGTTGAAATGCGTGCTCAATCATCCAGATAAGGAAATCCATAAAAGTTGATTCTGTTTATCTTCTCTTTATGTATTATTGTAGGTCTACATTACAAGATAAAGCGCCTTGAGGCGACTGTTGTTGTGATTTGGCGCTGTATAAAGGATTACTCCTGAAAGTCTGCAAATAAGCTCTTCAGTTAAGGGCCTCCAATTCAATTTTTCAATTTCATTTCGTCATCAGGACGCTACAACACAGAGCAAACACCATCCCCACAGACACAGCGGCCAGGGAGGCAGAAGAACATCAAGAAGGCCCTGAGTAAATGTGGTTATCCCAGCTGGACTTTTGTCAAAGCTGGGAAGGCGCCTAAAGAAAGCTCCAGCTGATCCAAGAGAGAAGGACAACCGCTGCCTAACAGAAAACCTGTAGTGATCATGTACGTGTCAGGAGTATCAGTACAGTTGAGGCGCATTTTTCCTAAACACCGGTTCTCTGGGGCTTTCAAGCCCCAAAACATGTTGCGCCAGAAATTGGTCCACCCCAAGGATCGGGTCCCCCGACACAAACAGAGTAACAGAGTGTACGCTGTTAAGTGCAGGGGGATTGCCAGGATTTATAAATTGGAGAAACCAAAAAACCTCTGGTGAAGCGGATGGCACAACATAGAAGAGCCACCTCGTCAGGCCAGGACTCTGCAGTCTTCTTGATGCATGCAATCAATAACTTAACTGCTTAAATAACTTTAGGCCTGTGGCCCTCAAACCAATTGTGAGTAAATGCTTTGAGCAGCTGTTTTTGTAGCACATCAAGGACATTCTCCCAATAAACCCAGATACCCTTCAATTTGCATACAGAACCAGTCTATCCATCTCCACCACCCACCACCTTATGCTGTCACACCTGGAGAGGAAAACACCACAGTCACTGACTTCAACCACTTTTAACACAATCATCCCACACCAGCTGGTGGAGACACTGATGCTTCCAGGTGTGGACACTGCAACCTGCAACTGGGTTCTCAGCTTCCTGACAAAATTCAATTCAGCTTTATTTATACAGCCCCAAATCACAACAACAGTCGCCTCAAGGCGCTTTATATTGTAAGGTAGACCCCACAATAATACATACAGAGAAAACCCCAACAATCATATGACCCCCTATGAGCAAACACTTTGGTGACAGTGGGAAGGAAAAACTTTTAACAGGAAGAAACCTCCGACAGAACCAGGCTGAGGGAGGGGCGGGGCCATCTGCTGCGACTGGTTGGGGTGAGAGAAGGAAAACAGGATAAAGACATGCTGTGGAAGAGAGACAGAGATTAATAACAGATATGATTCAGTGCAGAGAGGTCTGTTAACACATAGGTTGTGTCCAAATTCACGGGCTGCATCCTCCTGAGGACGCATTTGTAGTCCGATTACGTCACAGCGACGTGACGAAGGCTGTCCACCCTGTGTAGAGCTTTCCTCTCTGCCTCAGTGCAGTTTCTGTGCCACACGTTGATGCCAGAGCACAGAACATTCTCCACCGCACATCTGTAAAAGGAGATGAGGACTGAGCTCTCAAGTCTCGCACATCTCAGCCGCCTCAGGAAGTAGAGCCTCTGGTGAGCCTTCCTGATCAGGCTGGAAGTGTTTTTCCAAATGAGGTTGCTATCTAGGTACATACCCAGGTACTTGTAGCTGGGTACTACTTCGACTGCAGATCCTCCGACGTGCAGGGGTGTGTGTGTGTGTGTGTGTGTGTGTCTTCCCCTCCTCAAGTCCACAATCATCTCCTTCATCTTCTTCTCATTTAAGCAGAGATTGTTTTTCCTGCACCAGTCCTCTAAGTGTTCCACCTCCTTCCTGTAGCCGGTCTCATCATTGTTGGTGATGCAACCAACCACAGCTGCAAACCTTACAATATGACAGCCTGGATGGTTGGGTGAGCAGTGTGAACAGGAGGGGACTTAGCACACTCGTGTTAGGATCCTCAAAGCGGGCGCAGAACTGGTCGAGAGCCTCAGGCAGAGAAGGATCCCTGGGGCATTGTGTATCCCTAGTTTTGTAGTCAGTGATGCACTTACCCCTCCACATACTGCGTGGATCCTGGGAAGAAAAATAACAGTCTATCTCCTGTGTGTATGTGGCTTTGGCTCTCGTGACGCCTGCAGTCATTTCTCTTCTAGCCCTCCTGAGTTCCTGTGCGTCACCAGACCTGAAGGCGGCTTTCAGCAGGGCATGGACTTCTTCTTTGTTTTCTTTCCCGCCTGTCCCGTTTGGCTCTTTTGCCATCAGAATTATTGTCTAAAGGCAAAGAAAGATGCCCAACGGATTTACTTTACCAGATTGACCATCCCAGCCTTGCCGTGTTGGTCTATTTGATTTACCTTTGCTTTTATTGTTTATTTTATTTTATTTTCACTTGCTACACTTGGGACAGACTTGACTGGGGAAAAGAAAAGGGAGAAAGAAAGAGGGGAAAAAAAACAGCGGGGAAGATGAACGGTGATAAAGGGCAAAAAACAAAAACCAACAAAAAAAACAGACAAAAAATACAATCACCTGGATCACCTGTTGAGAAAGAAAAAAGAGAAAACAAGCAAAAAAAGAGAGCAACATAATAAACAACATCATGATGATCTATGTGAATATAACAGTAAATATTAAACATTATTGTGCAGCACGTAAGATCAACAGCGCACAGTGTGCTTTGAGGTAGGAGCCAAAAAGGGTGTAGTTTGTGGGTGTGATCACCCGTGTGTACACCTGTGAGCATGGACGCGCTTGTATTTAACAGGTTCCTTCATGTAATGATCTGCTAGACGGTGTGGGGGGCCACAGCCCCGTCCTCCAGGGCATAAAGCAGGTATGGAGGAGATCAAAACTCCAGACATCCAGAGGCCCCCAGAACACAAGAGACCAAGGAAGACCAACAGAGGGGCAGCCGCGCCACTGTCCCAGAAAGAGCTGAGGAGAGTCCCAGATGAGGGGTCACTCAGCAGCCACGGAGCAGAAGCCAGAGGGGGTTGCAGTGACGTGCCCGTGAGCTCCGCCGGCAGCCAGCTGCGCCTGAGTGACCGAGCCCCAGCCGAGAGGCCGAGGGCACCCCACCCCCGAAGGGGCCCGAGCGAGCCCCAGGCCCCGACAAGCAGCCACCAAGGAGTGAGCCGGTGTGTACCTGGACGCCCATCCCCGGACACAAAGAACCACCAACGCACCGATGTCTGAGGGCGTCTGCCACTGGCAGGGGGAGTGGTAGGGGGAGATAGGCCTCCATACCTTGGAGGGCCTGAGATGTCCCCAGAGAGGTGGCGTCTGATACCCAACCTGACATATAGACACAGACATACAGGCACACAGATACAAACATCCATCCCCACCCTCATGCTCTCATATGCACTTACTCCACACTCAACCAACGTGGAGACAGACATAAAGAGACGTTGTACACACGATCACACTCCCCAAGCGTACTCTAAGCCCCGGGTCTAGGTACCCTTGCCCCTGGAGGGGGAAACTGCACCCAGACCCAGGTGGTGTTACCCTTTTCCCTGGGGTGGAGAGAAGCAGACCGCCCCGACTCCGCAGCAGCAGGGAGGCCCCACACTCCAGACCCCAGTCGGACAGCCAACTCCTCCTCCTAGCTCCCCCCCCCGCTCCTACAGGCAACAGAGAATGGGGGGGGCAGATTGAGAGGTGGGCAACGACGCCAGGGGTGAGGTTGTACACCCTGCTGGTCTTCTGGATGCCGTGTAGCGTGCCCGCCCCCAAGGTCCTATATGTATGTGTTATGAGAGTGTGAGTAATGTGAATGTCTAAGTTGTGAGATAAAATTAAAGCACAGGCGGCCAGAAGGGGACGGGGGGGGATGCCTCCCCTGACCCCTGGTGACACACCTTTACCCAAAGGCCTTGCATGTGTGGGTGATTGTGGTGGAGCGGGAAGAGGGAGGCAGCCGGAGATGGGGAGGGAAGGAAGGGAGGGGCAAGTGGCCCCACCCTGTGCAGAGTCACCGTCACTGGGGCACACAGTGATGGTTTTTAGTGTGGTTTGGAGCGTCGTAGTGGGGGATGGTAGGCAGAGACCAGCATAATACAGATGTGGTCTGAGAGGCTGAGGTGGGGCGGGGTACTGCTCTGTATGCATCTCGCATGTTGGTATAAACATGGTCCAGCGTGTTATTTCCCCGTGTCGGTATGGTGACATGCTGATAAAACCTTGGTAAGATGTCTGTCAGGTTTAAGTGGTTAAAATCCCCAGCCACTACCTAAAAACCTTCCAGGTGCCTATTCTGAAGCGAGCTGATGTGATGGTGTAGCTCCTTCAGTGCGTTGTTAGCATTAGCATGCGGTGCTATGTAGGTTGCTATGACAAAAAACTCCAAAAACTGAGAAGGTGAATAGAATGGGAGACTTTTCACAGTCATGAGTTCTACATCCTGATTTGAATTGACTGAAGCCTAATCTTGAAAGTAAGATAGTGTCTGTCTCCTGAATCCAAACTGGAAGCTGGTTCCACAGAAGAGGGGCCTGAAAACTGAAGGCTCTGCCTCCCATTCT
Source organism: Rhamphochromis longiceps (assembly GCF_057381845.1). Taxonomy (NCBI): domain Eukaryota; kingdom Metazoa; phylum Chordata; class Actinopteri; order Cichliformes; family Cichlidae; genus Rhamphochromis; species Rhamphochromis longiceps. The sequence continues at coordinate 40,333,106 of NC_140572.1, forward strand.
ACTTTTAAATACTCTAGGAACAACAAGTAGGCCTGCAGAGCGAGAGCGAAGTGCTCTAATAGGGTGATATGGTACTACAAGGTCATTAAGATAAGATGGGGCCTGATTATTTAAGACCTTGTATGTGAGGAGCAGGATTTTGGATTCAAAATGGCAGCCACAGATGAAAAACCATCTCAGTCAGCACACCTCAGGGGTGTGTCCTGAGCTCGCTGCTGTTTAGACTGTTTACACATGACTGTACAGTCAGATCCAGCACCAACCACATTGTGGTTTCCAGATGACATGTCAGTGCTCGGTCCCATCAGTTACGGCGTTTAGTCCGTTTACAGAAAGGACATGAAGCAGCTTGAAGTCAGGTGTAGATCCAAAAGTCACAATCAATGTGGACAAAATGAAAGAGAGTGATTTCAGGAGGCCCGGCAAAGATCACCACACAGACCTCACCACAAATGGTGCTGCTGTGGACAGGGTGAGTAGTGTTTAGTTCCTGGGTATACTTTTGTTAAACGTCTGAAAGTCTACTCTTCAGTCACATGCTGGATTCTTGGTTTCCTCTGTGATGATGTACAGAAGCAAAATGATAAAGTCCAAAATGTCTTACTGCTGATGTGAGACCAGCTGAGTCTCTGTTTCCTCCAACAGGCCAAAGAGCTGCAGATGCTCAACGACCTTCGCAAACTCTTCATCGACGACATCGGAGCTCGAATCAAGAATGTAAGAATAAAAAGTAGCTTTACTTTGAGATTCAGAGCAGCAGAGCTTTGATTCGTCACACAATTGCTGATGTCACTTCCTGCTTTGAATGGTGTCGCTGCTCCAGGTTTACAATAAGCTCATTTATCATTTTCCAGCTTATTTACATTCAAATTTAATAAAGTTTAAAGAGTACCATTGCGACATTGCATTTCCACTGATGTTAACCTAACTGATCTGCCTCAGTCCATTTTGTGAGGAGTTTTAGGGATCAGTGTGTGTGTGTGTGTGTGTGTGTGTGTCCGTCCAGTGATAAAGTCTCATGTGTTATTGTCATGATCAGAGTTCAGAGAATGACAGCGATGAGGCTGGTGGCAGTTTGGCTCAGAGACAGAGGATCGTCTTCTTAGAAAATAACTTGGAGCAGCTCAGCAGGGTCCACAAGCAGGTGAGTGATCTCACCTAGTCTCTAAGCCCTACCCACAGGGTCACCCTCAACTGGTGTCTCCCCCATTGGAAGTTTGTGTTTCAGTTTTTAAAACCAGGATCTTTAGTGTGGGTCTGTCATTGACAGGTCACTCTGTGATTGGATGTTTGCTGATGTTGTGTTTGTTGGCAATTATTTCTTGAAATATGACAGAGTACAGATCCTGCAGTGAAGCTTGTGTCTCCAGCTGTGATCCTCTGTGTGACCATGTGAATGAGAAGCAGTCTCTCAGGTATAATAGTGCATAAAAGCCTAAGAATTTAGACGTGTAGACAGTGTAGAAGCTTCCAGGTGAAGGGACACTAAGTCCTATGATAAGGTGGAGACTTAGGCAGTGATGGGAATAACGGCATGTGATTACAAGTAACGCCGTTAATTTTTTCAGTAACGACTAATCTAACTAATTACTATTTCTATCGTAACGCAGTTACCGTTACTAACAAGAAAATGCGGTGGCGTTACTATTTTTCAACAAACAGACGGTTGAAGCTGTGTTCAGTTGACCACATCTTATATCAGTTGCATGGAAATAGCTGTAAGTAATGTGGGCGCTACAGCTTTCAGCAGCTCCGCACGTTCCCGCTGACAGCAATCACTTTCTGCCTGATGATCACTTTTTCTCACAACACCTGCAGCTTAGGGTGCAAAACAATCGCACGAGTGCTGCTGTTTGACTGAGGAAGAATAAAGTAGTCGTGGTAAGCCAATCACATGACCACTTAAAGACAAAGCAACAAGGTGACATATACCCAGAGGTGGGTCGAGTGTCCAAAAATTGTACTTAAGTAAGAGTAGCATTACTTTAAAATATTATTACTCAAGTAAAAGTGAAAAGTAGTCTTCAAAAATGTTACTCAAGTAAGAGTAAAAAAGTACTTGGTGAAAAAACTACTCAAGTAGCGAGTAACTGTTTGAAATGTCTGATTTATTTTATAAATAAATGCTATCAGACAAACAAAAATAAATATACAAATTTTAGTATTTTCAACAGGAATATATGTAAAAACATCAACAAAATTTTTTCCAGATTTCAGTTTTTCACAACATAAAGCTTTTTTTCACCAATACCTACAGTAAATAATATAAACATATAAACAGTGCAAACAATTTCCAGTGACAAGATATGCTGTAAACTTTATATTAATTTTTGGAGATGTTTTTTACTAACTCTTGTTGAAAAACAAAATCCTGTCATTCATATCCCGCACAAACAGTTTGCAATGAATTCCAGATTAAGTTTAAAATAAGAATGCGTGCAAGGCTAAGCAGTGCTAGCCAATAGATCCTCCTGTTTGGCTGTTACTCTGGGAAAAGACGAAAGACGGTGATGGAAGCGTGACTGGAGCTGCGATGTAGCCTATATAATATTTATATTGTACGAACGTGATAATTATGTATTTTGTAATAACGTGATATTATATTGTTCAAACGTGAAAGGTATATTGTTAGAACAATATACTTTTCTATTTTTCTTTTGGCTGGGTGGCAGCTCTACGCTTCCGTATCCAAGGCTTTTCAATGTGACCTCACAAAATTGTGACGACTACAACAACCATGAAAAGAGTTGGATGGACATTGCTGCTCAATCACAGTTGCCTGGTCAATGTTTTTCATTAGTAATTTAGCAAAGTTGACAGTGGTGTGTGTGTGTGTGTGTGTGTGTGTCTGTAAGACGGAGAGAGGGAGAGCGAGAGACAGATTTTGTATGATAAGCTTCATGTTATGGACGCACAGTTTGAGCACTCAGGTCGCATCAGAGCATCAGGCCGTGTGAGACCCTACATCGTGACCTATGAACTTCTAACCCCTGCAATTCAATTGTACAGTTTGAGCAGGAGCTGAATAATGCGACGGGAAAAAATCGCACAGTGTTTGCCCAGCTTAATGCAGACTGTTTAAACTAAACAAGCTGCTGCTTCACATAATAAACCCTGTCAGCTGCAGTATTGCCTTCTGTTTTAACAGTTAAAGCAGTAGAGACGAGCTGTTTGCATGTGCGTGGAACTCTAGCGTCATTAAACAGGCTAGCTGTTAGCTTATAGCTCACGCTAGCTGACCAGTGAGCAGTTAAAAAGACAGCTGAAGCTGCACAAAACACCCACAAACTTGTCTCTCTACAACGTAGCGCCGAAAATATGACTCGCAGCTTGAGCTCGACACAGCTGCTGTAACATAAGACTGACATCCAGCTAACCACAGCTAAAAAGATATTTAGAGAAAACTTACCGTTTCCTCAGGTTACACGAGCTGAGTTTTTTTCACGCTGAAAAGTTAGTTTGTTTTGGCTCTCACTGAAGACACCGACGCTGAAGACATAGCTGTTCTTTTGTGCTGCTTTTAAGAGAAACATTCTTTGTATATGAGGAAAATGCTGTTCATCCTCTTCAGCTGTAGCGTAGACGACTGGCTCTGCCATGTTTTCATGTTTCTTCTTTCTGTGTGTCCGCTACTTTGAAACGCTTGGGCCGCTCTGCCCGCCACAGTTTCAAACTGGTCATGACTGGTCATGTCAACTCCTCAGCAAGGAAAATCGCTATTGGCTGTCCTAAAAGTCGCTAGAGGTCGCTAAATGACGTCATCACCTAATTTGCATAATTGGTCATGCTAATATAATTGTAACCTACGCTGTTGGAGAGAGAAATAACATCATGGAAGAGACACAAAGTGAGCAAAAAACATCCTAAATGCATTTAGAATTTATTTAGAACTACAAATTAAATTTCTTTTAGCAATTTTTTTTAATGTCACAATTCCAACCCTGTTCCTTTATCCGGGCTTCGACCGGCAAAAGTGACCCGAAATAGGCGCTCTGGTGGAGTTACTTTATGTGTGTGTGTGTATGTGTGTTTATAAGTAGTTTTAAACCTTGTGATCCACAAAACAGCATAACAGTAAAAGAAGAACTGCGTTACAGTCAGTGAGGAAGCAGCGGCTTCGCTCATGCGCGATTCATTTGCAGTTTGGACGCATAGGTGTGAACATCTCCTGCAGCTGGGGGAGGACTATCCTCCGCCCGTGAGCGCTTTAGCACGGGTGAGGTGCCCACGGCAGCACCCGCTGCTTGTTGAGAGTAAGAGCAACACGCCCTTTCACGTCAAAAAGTTGTCATAAATAAGTCTCCAATAACACCAGAAAAAGTTGCCAGATTTGTCGCTAGTCGCTTTTTAGAAAAAAAGTCGCTAAGGGGCTCTGAAAACCCGCTAAATATAGCGACAAAGTCGCTAAGTTGGCAACACTGACTGAATGGCCACATCTGATTGATAAAAAAGTTACCGGAAACTCCACTGGCGGCATGTTATCTAATGTGTTAAACTAATTATTTTTTTAAAAAGTAACGAGTCAAATTTTGCAAATGTAGCGGAGTAAAAGTACCGTTTCTTCTTCACAAATGTACTCAAGTAAAAGTAAAACGTATCGTGCAAGAAAGGTACTTTAAAAGTAAATTTTTTTTCAAAAACTTAAGTAAATGTAACTGAGTAAATAGGGTTAGGGTTAACCCTAACCCAAACCCTACCCACCTCTGTATATACCAGTTTTTAAATTGTGTTGATAGGCCACATAAAACCAGACTCATGATAAACAATATATACGCGTGTTTTTTCCTCAATAGTTTCTTCACATTCACTGTCTAAGGACAGCGCAGCAAGCACTCTCTGCTTATGAGCAAACCCCCCCCCCCCAAAAAAAAACCCAAAACAGGGGAAGTTTTAGGAGTGGCGGCAAGAGAGAGAGAGAGAGAGAGCGAGTTTTGAGATGTGAGAGATTTGTGACGTTTAGCGTGTTTGGAGTGTGTAGTTAGTGTGTTGTCTTGTGTAGTTAGTGTGTTGTGGATAGTTTTGTGTTGTGTGTCAGAACAATGAGGCGACTGCTGTCTCCAGGTAGAAACAGGAGTGATACACCTGCTGCTGTCAGACCTGCAGGTATCAGGCTGTGATGTTCTCCTTTATAGTGGACAGAAATTATTTTTTTGGAGTGGCACAAATAATTTGTGGCATCTTATTCAAGAATGGCTGATTGTTCTGTAAACAGTTTGAAATGGTTATTTAAAAAAGGTAAAAGGTAAATGGATGCAAATAACTTTGTTGTTTGGAAAACTTGTGCATATGATTTTAAAATTGACGATTTATATTTGCATTTAAAGTTATGAAATATGATTCATTAAACATGTTTGTGGTTGTTACAGTAAAAAATATAACTTTTTCTACTCGGATTTTATGTTTTTTGTCTGATTTTAGATCAATTGTGTTAATACAGTATGTCAAAATGAAAACGTAACTGTAAATTCAGACACGTGAGGTTGTGCTGAAAAGGATGATACCAAACAAGGCAAAGTAAATAGTTTTTAAAGGTGAGATGTGGAGGAAACATCAAAAGTAGTTAAAAATGGCCAATTATACCCTGGACCCCGGAGGGTTAAACACTTTTTTTTAAAGTAACAGAATAGTTACTTTCCAAGTAATTAATTACTTTTAGAATCTTGTAACTCAGTTACTAACTCAGTTACTTTTTTGAAGAAGTAACTAGTAACTGTAATTAATTACTTTTTCAAATTAACTTGCCCAACACTCCACTAGGGACCGCTTGAGACAAAACAACATCTGGCGTCTCAGTCAGGGTTGCTTTCACGGTCACTAAGACAACAGGCTGTTAGGTGAAAGGTGAGTGAATAGGGAAAAGCACTTAGTACATGTTTAGCAGAGTTTGTAGGTGCTGCTCCCCTGGATTGGACAAGGCAGATTGCTGAGAAGCTGGGACCAGCCCGAGGCACCGACGATGGGAGAATTAAGTGTAAACTATGATTTCTCCCCATCAATTTTAATCAATCAGATAGATGCACAGTCTCATATAAAACTTTGTATACTGATAAGTTGAGGAACTCTGATCTGCAACTTTACAGCCTGTGGTCTTCTGAACAAAGGGGATCCATGTACATGATAACATGTAATCATTCATCGCCTGCTTTAATAAATAATAATTAAAGAAAGAAGTGTTTTACTGGGGATTCCTCAAGGTGGATAAACAAACACGCTTTCAAGTCACATAACTGACAGTAGCTGTTTCCTCCAGCTGGTTCGGGATAACGCTGAGCTCCGCTGTGAGCTGCCCAAATTGGAGAAGCGTCTCCGGGCTACAGCGGAGCGAGTGAAAGCTCTGGAAACTGCTCTGAAAAATGCAAAAGAGTCAGCCGTGAGGGATCGCAAACGCTACCAACAGGAAGTTGACCGCATCAAAGAGGCTGTGCGGTCCAAAAACCTGTTCAGGAAAGGACACTCGGCTCAGATTGGTGAGAAGATAACTTAAAACAAGCCAAGTCTGATATGTGATGTGATAGGCTGTTTGTCTTTACCTAAACTCACCTGTTACCTGCATTCATATAGCCAAGCCAATAAGAGCCGGTCATCAGCACCATCAGAATCCGTCCTTCTCCCATGCTATCCGACCTACCATCAGAGGAGGGGGTGCAGGGTCCAGCCCACAACACCAACCCCCCCGACACCAACCTCAGCAACATCTCCACCAGAACAGCAGCAGCAAGTAGGCTCCAGGTGAGTCACACCTCAGAAACCATGGCACACAACTACAAAGCTTCAGCCACAACTTTATTTCTGTCAGCACTGCTTGTCAAACTGATCTGTTTTATTACAGCTCATTAAATAAAATGCTTGGGAGCTTTTCTACTGTATATTTGAGTGGAGGAAAACAGGATAAAAGACATGCTGTGGGAGAGAGCCAGAGATTAATAATAACTAATGATTAAATGCAGAGAGGTGTATAAACACATAGTGAGTGAAAAAGCTGACTGAAGAAGAAACACCCAGTGCATCATGGGAATCCCCCAGCAGCCAACACCCACATAGCAAGCAGGTCTGGCCCGGATCTGGTATCAAGCCGGGCCTGCTGGTTGACTTCTGGCATGGTAAGTGGTATGTCATCCAGATGTGGGCCAGGCCTGGCGTAGATGCCACTGTTTATGTTCCTATTTTCCTATTTTAGTTAGAAGAACCAAATGCCATGTTGCAATTAGAGATGGCACGATACCGATACCGATATCATAAATTTGGATATCTGCCAATACCGATATGAATCCGATGTAGTGTGTTTTTTAATCAATAAAACTTTTTTTAATATCTTGCTGCTTTTTGTATAAGTTCATACTCAAGTTAAAAAAAACACTAAAGCTATTCTGTTATACCTTTATGCAAAAAATGCACTGCACCCAAAATATTTCATAGTTCAGCAAAACTGATCAATCTAATAAACTTAAACCTGCTCCATCCTCCCTGTTCTGGTGTTTTAAAGAGTAAGCAACCTAACTAATAGGGTTCTAAAACTCCCAGCAAAAAACCCCAAAAAATAGGGAACCACCCTCCACCTCATGATGCTTAATCGACGTAATCAACTTTAATTTGATGCAGTGTGGAAAAAAAATACACAGAAATAAATTAATTTTGAAGAGTAATTAAATAGATTCATCATCTTTCTTCAACAGAACTGCAGACTGCACAGATGGTTCCCTAAGGAAAAAGTACTATAGCTTACTAGGGTATATTAGACTTAATAGTTACTATATACAGTAATGGACGACAGACAAACGCTTTTAAATCTCCAATTCTCTTACTCGCATTGCTCGGATCCATATTGGAACCTGGGCAGTGTTGGGGAGTAACGGAATACATTTACCGCGTTACGTATTTAAAATACAAAATATGAGTAACTGTATCCGTTACAGTTACCGTTTAAAAAGGTGGTATTTAGAATACAGTTACTTTGTTGAAATAAATGGATTACACAAGGGTATTTTCCTGTTTCATATTATCGCGGGTCAGGACTGTTTGGGTTTTGTTTGTTTTGTTGTTCCAGGCGGCAGCGTTACGGTTGCCATGGTTACAGGGTAACGCTCTCTCTGTGTTTCCTGGGTGAGAGAGCACCTTTTTGTTGTTGTGCTAAGCTAATAGGCAGAATGCTACAGGCATCGCCCTAAATAATGTAGCCTCATGGGCAGTGTAGTCCGTGCTGCAGGGAGAATGGACTGCTATACACGTTATGTGTCTGTGAGCGCGAGGAGGGAGAAAAAGGAGAGTAGAAAAGTACGAGTTGTCATCGAGCAGAAACAGGAGCTGGAAGCACATATTATTATAGCATATATAGCATATAATAATAACCACTGCAGCCAAACAGAGAGCCTGACGAGCCCAGTTGTAAGTAAGCTATTAAGACTTAACTGTACACTGTTCGCGTTTTCCTCCGAAACAATAAGTTCCGTTGGAGCAGCCTTTCAACGCCTCTCTCTGTCTAAAACTTGACCCAGAGAACAAAGTAAAGCTATTTTTCGGCTACGAGCCCAACACGGAACCCGACATATTAGTCAGAGGTCCCTTTACTACGGTTTGGAGCCGCGGACCTTCAGTAACAGTAATAAATCACACAGCAATAGTACATTCATGTAGTTGTAAAAAGCATGATAATATATTAAGAAATCCAAAGTATTCAGAATATGTTACTCTCATTGAGTAACGTAATAGAATACATTACAAAATACATTTTGGGGCATGTATTCTGTAATCTGTAGTGGAATACATTTTAAAAGTAACCTTCCCAACACTGAACCTGGGTGACGCCACCCTGTTACGGCTAGACTCCACCAGTATTTCCTGCCTACCCCTTCCCAACCTGCACAAGAAACGTTACAGGAAACGGGGTAATAGGAGTGTTCTTCGCGTCCGCCTCAAGGCTTACCTTAAAGCAAGGGCTACGGATTATCCAAATGCTGGCCAGGATAGTCTACGCTTTCTCCCCTCCTCCGGAGATAAAGTTTCTTCTCTTAAGTCCTCGCTTCCTTTAGTGTCGAGCCCTGTTTCTTCTCCTGGTTGTTCATCAACCTTCCATCAGTTTGAGCCCGTGTCACTCCTTACTCTTAAGCGATTAGTTGAGCAACTGAATAATACTAATCCTATATATATCCTCCCATCTTGCATAGTATAGGTATATCGACCCGTCAGCTTTTAAACATGCCGTAGTCCAGCCTGGTCTTAAAAAAAGGAACCTTGATTATAATGATTATGTTAATTGCAGGCCGAGCTCCCATTCCTGTCTAAAATTCTCGAGAGGATAGTTTTTTCACAACTCCTGTCGTATTTGGATGCGAATGACATTATTGATAAATTCCAGTCTGCCTTTAAACCACGTCATAGCACCGAAACAGCTTTGCTTAGAGTCCTAAATGATCTTCTAATTGCTGATACTGGATGCGCTGCGGTCCTAGTTCTATTGGATTTATCCTCGGCATTTGAAATGGTCGATCACAGCATGTTGTTAGCGAGGCTTGAGCATAATAATAATGGATTGGATTTATACAGGGAGTGCAGAATTATTAGGCAAGTTGTATTTTTGAGGAATAATTTTATTATTGAACAACAACCATGTTTTCAATGAACCCAAAAAACTCATTAATATCAAAGCTGAATGTTTTTGGAAGTAGTTTTTAGTTTGTTTTTAGTTTTAGCTATTTTAGGGGGATATCTGTGTGTGCAGGTGACTATTACTGTGCAGAATTATTAGGCAACTTAACAAAAAACAAATATATACCCATTTCAATTACTTATTTTTACCAGTGAAACCAATATAACATCTCCACATTCACAAATATACATTTCTGACATTCAAAAACAAAACAAAAACAAACCAGCGACCAATATAGCCACCTTTCTTTGCAAGGACACTCAAAAGCCTGCCATCCATGGATTCTGTCAGTGTTTTGATCTGTTCACCATCAACATTGTGTGCAGCAGCAACCACAGCCTCCCAGACACTGTTCAGAGAGGTGTACTGTTTTCCCTCCTTGTAAATCTCACATTTGATGATGGACCACAGGTTCTCAATGGGGTTCAGATCAGGTGAACAAGGAGGCCATGTCATTAGTTTTTCTTCTTTTATACCCTTTCTTGCCAGCCACGCTGTGGAGTACTTGGACGCGTGTGATGGAGCATTGTCCTGCATGAAAATCATGTTTTTCTTGAAGGATGCAGACTTCTTCCTGTACCACTGCTTGAAGAAGGTGTCTTCCAGAAACTGGCAGTAGGACTGGGAGTTGAGCTTGACTCAATCCTCAACCCAAAAAGGCCCCACAAGCTCATCTTTGATGATACCAGCCCAAACCAGTACTCCACCTCCACCTTGCTGGCGTCTGAGTGGGACTGGAGCTCTCTGCCCTTTACCAATCCAGCCACGGGCCCATCCATCTGGCCCATCAAGACTCACTCTCATTTCATCAGTCCATAAAACCTTAGAAAAACCAGTCTTGAGATGTTTCTTGGCCCAGTCTTGACGTTTCAGCTTGTGTGTCTTGTTCAGTAGTGGTCGTCTTTCAGCCTTTCTTACCTTGGCCATGTCTCTGAGTATTGCACACCTTGTGCTTTTGGGCACTCCAGTGATGTTGCAGCTCTGAAATATGGCCAAACTGGTGGCAAGTGGCATCTTGGCAGCTGCACGCTTGACTTTTCTCAGTTCATGGGCAGTTATTTTGCGCCTTGGTTTTTCCACATGCTTCTTGCGACCCTGTTGACTATTTTGAATGAAACGCTTGATTGTTCGATGATCACGCTTCAGAAGCTTTGCAATTATGAGACTGCTGCATCCCTCTGCAAGATATCTCACTATTTTTGACTATTCTGTGCCTGTCAAGTCCTTCTTTTGACCCATTTTGCCAAAGGAAAGGACGTTGCCTAATAATTATGCACACCTGATATAGGGTGTTGATGTCATTAGACCTTCTCATTACAGAGATGCACATCACCTAATATGCTTAATTGGTAGTAGGCTTTCAAGCCTATACAGCTTGGAGTAAGGCAACATGCATGAAGAGGATGATGTGGACAAAATACTCATTTGCCTAATAATTCTGCACTCCCTGTATAGCCCAAAGCACTTTACAATGCCACTATTCATTCACTCTCGCATTCACACACTGGTGGATGCAAGCTACGGTTGTAGCCACAGCTGCCCTGGGGCAGACTGACAGAAGCGAGGCTGCCATATCGCACCATCGGCCCCTCTGGCCAACACCAGTAGGCGAAGTGTCTTGCCCAAGAACACAACGGCCAGGACAGAGAGCCCGGGGATCGAACCGGCAACCTTCCGGTTACAGATGCGCTTCCCAACCCCCTGAGCCACGGTCGCTCTCCAATAGGTCCTTCTCGGTCAACCTGGGCACCTGCTCTTCCTCCGCTGCACCTGTCTGCTGTGGAGTGCCTCAAGGATCTGTGCTGGGCCCTATTCTTTTCTCGCTGTATATGCTCCCTCTAGGTGCAATCTTTGAGAAATACAATATCGCTTTTCACTGTTATGCTGACGATATACAGATCTACATTGAACTAGCTGATGATCCTGCTCTGTCTCTGCACTGCTTTCAAGAGTGAATGTGTCAGGTCAAAGAGTGGCTCTTAGGAAACTCTCTTATCTTGTCAAGGCTCTGAAGCCAGATGCAGGGAGACATGGAGAGAAAAACATAGGATGACGTAGGGAGATAACACAGACGAACCAGCAACAGGCAGGATAACACACAGGGCTTAAATACACACAGCAGTAATCAAGGGATGGGAGTCAGGAGAGGAACACACATGGGAAAAATCAGAGCTGATGAGACAGGGAGACGTAAATTGAACACCCTCACATGAGACAAAGACCTTCAAAGTAAAACAGGAAACTCACACACGCAAAGACAGACTCAGAGACGCGGGCTTAACACAGACCTGACTACAATAGAGGGGATACACAGAACCAAAACGTAAGAATAAACAAAGATACATCAAGAAATCAAAGATTAACAATACAGAACAGAAAACACTGGGTCACAGACCCAGGACCGTGACATATCTTAAATGATAATAAAACTGAAATCGTTGTATTTGATAGTAATATTCCTCGCGGACAATTTCACGATGCCTTTGGTTCCCTTGCCAGCTCCCTCTCTGACACTGTTAGCAATTGATAAACAAGTGTCCGCTGTAGTTAGATCTAGTTTCTACCAACTGCGTGTCATTTCTAAGGCTAGGCATTATGTTCTGCATAAGGACCTGGAAAAGCCTTTGTGACCTTCTGGAACTGGGAGGTTTGAATCTATTACCCCTGTTCTAGCTGACCTGCACTGCCTACCCATTAAATACTGCATCCAATTTAAAATACTGCTGCTTACTTTTAAAATTATCAACAACACAGACCGTGCGTTTGCCTTGGCTGCACCACATTTATGGAATAACCTTCCTATTGTTATCTGCGCGTCTGACTCTATCCAATCATTTAAATCACAGTTAAAAACCTATTTATTTAACCTTGCCTTTCCTGCTTGTTAATGCCTGCATCTGATCCCTAGACTTACTCTATTTTACCTTTTATACATATCTTTTGTGGTTTTGTGCTTTTAACATGTTTTACTTGATATGCATTTTATGCCATTCCTGTGTATTAGTAACACTGACCTGTTAGCATACTTGGTATTTTGTTATGGTCCTATAATGTTTATAATATTTCTGTCTTATTTTCTGTCTTTTATGTGAAGCACTTTGGTATACCATTGGTTTTTAAATGTGCTCTATAAATAAAGTTGTATTGTATTCTTTTGTTAGAGGATCTTCAGGTAGAGTTTTAAATCTCACATTGATATTCCAGAAGAGCGTAGCGGGTGTATGAGAGTCTTTGTATCTTTCACACACATGTTGTGTAATAGGGGGCAGAATCAATAGAAAAGCAAACAAAAAACAAAATAATGCACCTGTTTTAGGAGCCGAAGTAGCACGCTGCCATCACATCAATCCAAGATTAATTGGATTCCTCACAGTGTTATTGGAGGCCAAGGTAACGCCATTTAAAGTATCTGGTTAGATATCATGTTTTTAAGGTTTTTAGAAAACCCTGATGGACTAATCCCAGGCTATCAAGACTAGCAATTGGGACATGGAATGTCACTTCACTGGTGGGGATAGGTAACGACAGGCCAAGAGGACCATGGGTCAGGCAGTAGCCGAAGCAAAAACCTGGGTTTAGGTGGAATTCGGAGAGGCCGTGCTGAAAGCCTTTTTAATTCTACTGACATGTCATCTGTATGAAAAAGCAGAGTCTGTGTACAAGGGGGGGCGAATTGTCAATCACCGGGAGTGAGGCCACTTAAACAACTCCATGGTTGCAGAAGTCCTGGGGTGGAAGAAGTTTGGCCTAAGTTCCTGAAGGCTCTGGATGCTGTAGAGCTGTTTTGGTGGTTCCCATCTTTGCCCTCCCAGGAAAGTCTATGCCAGGGTGCTGGGAAAGAGAGCACATATCTACATGGATATTAAAGTCACTCGCTATAATTATTTTATCTACACTGATAAAAAGTCTGAGAAAACTGAATAGGAACAAACTCTTTCTCCCGGGTCAGAGTATGTTTAATATTTAATGTTGAAACCCTGAATTAACTGTTTAATCAGTCAGTTTGTTAACTTCTTTCTGAGTCGTCATTTTTTTAATCACTCCCATTCTTCACAGGTAGCAGATGACTCTGGATCAGTTTCCTTTTCTGTGGATCTTTGAACTCTCCTGTTTTCACCACTCTGCCTATACTGGAACCACACCCCACAATGTTCTGCCTTAACAGCCATTCCACCTTAAACAATCCACCTTAACAGCCTTGCCAGCTTAACAAACATTCCACCCTAACGCAGGTGCTCTCTCTGACTGTTTTCTGAATTTTTGTTGTTGTTCTTTATTCTCAAACAATCAAATATCTTCAAAGAATTACCGCTAAGAAAAGTTAGTATCTTCTTTTTTTTTTTTTTTAACTAAATGACATTTTTAGATTTTGGGGTCTCTGTTGCCTTTATTACACAGCACAGTGGAGAAAGAGAGGAAGGATGCTCTCGGATCAGTTCTGCCTGGTCGCTGCATCTGGTTGCCTTTAGCTGTGAGCTAAACCTGAGTCTGAATCTGAGTCTGTAAACCTGTCAGTGTTTACTCATCATGTTTAAGACATTCAACTCTCAGATTTAAAGCAAACAGATTTTTCACAGAGGTGCAGAATTCCTCGTTTGAAATTAAATTAAAAAATAGTTTATTATCTTTAAAAAGTGTTATTCTCCAAACCTAGGTAATCTGGAAATGCTGCTCCCTGATTCCAACTCCACCCAAGGACAAAAACTTTTAGCAGTCTAAACTCTACGCAGCCGTTTGTTGACTTCGGCAGTGAGCCACGCCAAAATAAAGGTCCCTAATGTTCCCTGCCCAATATGAAAGTCAAACAACAGATAGATTTCTAACCCAAGGTCCTACTCAAACAAGAGAAAACAGATTTCAACAGAAAAGGCTTCTCATTCATATCAGGCTGCTGCCGTGTTTAACATATAGTGAAAGAATACTCCAGGTTGTCTAATTTACAAAACTATTAATAACTATTTACAAAGAGCTTGATTAGGTCTCACAACGCCACACACACAAGTTCACTCACTTTACTCACTAATGAACTTTTTGACTCAGGAGTTTCACACAGAGAACACTCAAAAGTTACCATCAGAAACACACAGCTTGTTGTCCAGTCTGGGAACAGGAATCCAAGCAAACAACTCGGCTGTCAAGATATACCCACACAGGACCCTGGGAGGGAGGAGAGAGAAAAACCCACACCCACATTCTCTGGTGGGAGGGGTCACACAAATAAAAACACACATAACAATGATACTAAAATCAGTCAGGGCTGTAGACTAACTTTTTGCCACAGTTGCCTGGTGCACCTAACTTTTTTTCCTTAGGTGCACCACCACCTGTCAACACAAAGTTCTTTGTTTGGAGCACATTTCTACAAGAAAGACAAGTTACTGAAAAAATTGTTTAAAGTGCTTCACTGAGCTGAAATTTAAACTTAAAACATCTCAAGATATATTCAATAAAAAGAAAATGTAAATTACAAAGACCTGAAAGTGCCTGACAGGCTTCAAAATGAACATCTCAGTATCTGAACAGCTTTATATCTTATGGACCCTCCCCCATTACAGTCACATGGCCCTCAGATGTCCTGTAATCTGGCCTTTTCCCCCTTTTTCCCCATGTGTCTGTGATGACACCTGTAACCCGGGCACACGTGACATCATTACTGTACATGGGGTTTACCTTCAAGACATTTTTCTTGTGAAGAATTATTTTGGACTTGAACTTAGTGAACGGAACATCTTCTTTGGGAATATCGTAGGCAATGTTAAACTTAATCATCACATCGGCCTCCTGTGACGACCTGTTTGCTGCCGCTGAAAGGCAGTGGGGAGAAGCCAGTGCATTTATCGCAGCATATAATGTGTTTTCTGAATGCACTGCTTTTTCAGCGTTTCTTTTTGAAACGTATTAGCTGCAGTCACAAATGCAGTATTGCTGGCCACAGTTTCTCCACACTCACTGCAGTAAATGCAGTGCGTCATGTTGTCAGCTTTACTGTATCTTAGCCAGGGAAACTGGTCAAGCCGCTCTCTTCCCAACGTATACACTTTACGCCTTTACTGTCAGTGGGCTCTGAGTCCATCGTATGTGGCTCATTATCTGATGCCGTCTCTGAACCAGTGTTAGACATAACCTGAGAGGTTGATGGCTCCGTGTCAGAGCACTCGCTATGAATTTCAGAGGGATCAGGCCTTAACGAAACAGTTATCAATCGTTCTTTTCATCTTTTCTCATTACCCACAACTACAGCCACTTCTATCAGGTCTAGGCTGCTCACCTCTGTCTATCTGCCTGCACCTTCAAATGTGCACACACAGGCTTACATCTGGACCATGACCAATCAGAGAGCTCCTGCCCCTCACTATCTCTGATTGGTTTAGACCACGATACAGGCATAATGTGTGATGTTTTCTTTACTTGAATGACTGGTTGCACCGGTGCGACCTAGGATTCTTTTAGTCACACCACTGAGAAGTTAGGTCGCATGTCACACTCTAGAGCCTTGTTTATGTTGATGCATTAAAAACCTCAAATCTTTTTTTTTTAATGAAACAAATGTTTCTCACATTTTTTTTTCATTTTGAAATAAAAATTTCAAAGTGTTACAACTTTTGATTATATGAGTTTTTAAACCATAAATATGATTGCAGCTTTAAAAGACGCTGCTAGAGGAATAAAATTCAGGAAATTCCAGGAACATGATCGAAAGTTTTTCTTTTTTTCTTTTTTTAAAAAATGAATTTAAAACTTGTTTTCCTGACGACAGTGTTGGATTGCAGATATTGATTGTGTGTTTTTAATGTGTTTATTACTGAAATGTAATTTAAGGAGTTTATTTTACTGTTTATTTATTAGCTTAAAGTGAAAAATGTGTATGTTACTTTTGTCACCCAGCTGGAAATGATCATGTGTCAGTGTGTTTGTGCGTGTGTTAGTGTTGTGGTTGTTGTTGTGAATCTGTAGTAAGTTTACAGAGCGGCGAGGCTGATGAATGACAGCTTCAAAGTGACACGATCAGCTGATGGCAGATGTTGTGAACAGGAAGTTAGTGGCATGATGTCAGCCAATCAGAACATCATGTTTTCTGCAGTGTTTGTGGTCACTTTACATCTCCAACATTATTCAGTATTGAAAGCAAACTAAAGCACATCTGTTTGTAAGTGTTTATTGATGTATTGGTAATGTTTACGTGCTGCTAATGAAAGTGTTTATCATAACTATGTTCATAATGTGCTGTAAGAACAAAGTGATACTGAAGTGATTCACAGGTTGTTGTAAAGACATCGAACATCACGTGTTTCTGAACTTGTCAAATAAAGTGAAAAATTGAGTGTTTATCTGACATCAGGAATAGCGTTTACTTCTTAATCATTTATTTAAACACTGGAAAAATTTGAGATCGGATGATTAAACTGATAAATTTTTCATATACAGGTCAGTGATGTATCTGGCTTAAGTAGTTAAGCTCGTGATTAATTACAACAGCTGTAATCGGGTTTATGTGAACTATTGGCATCGTTATTTATTTATGTTATATTTTGCACTCTGTTTTTGTTGAGATGGTGTACGCATCTTCAACACATTTGCTATTTTAACTGTCTTAAGGAGTGGAATGTCCCTTCTATTTTTTTTCTGTTTCTTGTAAAAAATCTAATAAAATTCAAGTCTTAAAAAAACACTGGAAAAATTCTAGAATAACATTTATAAAACAGACTTTTAGTCAGCCTCTCATGAACTGCCACTTTACCGTGACACTTTGGGGGTATCCAAATTCATGGGCTACATCCTCCTGAGGCCGCATTTGTTGGCCGACATGCCGACTCCTCCAAATGCAGCCGACAAATGCGTCCTCCTTTTCTCCAAATTTGAAGGATGGGTCGGGTGTGTCCTTCGTGGCCCACCATATCCCAGAATTCATAGCGCGGCCCAGCCAATTCCAGTTTCCAACAATGGCGGTCACTACTAAGTTTTTAATATTAGGCAGACTACCACCAAATATGAATTCTGCGAACATTAGTCTCCTGCTAAAACCAGGCAAAGACCCTTTATTTCCCTCAAACTATCGTCCAATTTCTCTTTTAAATGTAGACCTTAAAATAATCTGCAAAACTCTCTCAAAGAGATTAGAGAAAATAACCCCCTCTTAATTCATCCTGACCAAACTGGTTTCATAAAAGGTCGGCACTCCTCAACAAACACTCGTAGATTACTTAATTTAATAGACTGCTCATACAATAAAAACATCAAAACCATAATATTATCTCTAGATGCAGAAAAAGCATTTGACAGAGTTAACTGGAAATTTTTATTCGCAACTTTACACAAATTTGGTTTTGGAAACTCTTTCATAAACTGGATAAGAATATTATACAATTCCCCAACAGCTCGTATCAGAACAAATGACCAGACATCCTCCAGCTTCTGTCTCCTGAGGGGCATCAAGACAGGGATGCCCACTCTCCCCTTCACTTTTTGCAATTTTTATCGAACCTCTAGCAGCAGCATTTAGACAGGCTACAATTAAGGGCATAAAATGTAAGAACATAGAACATAAAATCAGTCTCTATGCGGATGATGTGTTGCTTTTTCTGCAAAACACACAAACCAAGCTCTCTGAGGTAATTACTCTAATAAACTGGTTTTCAAGAGTTTCAGATTATTCAATTAACTGGCCAAAATCTACAGTTCTTCCCATTAACTGCTCCTTCCATAATTCTTCCTCTGCCCCACTACAATCTGGAAATATTAAATATTTAGGTATTAATGTTTCTCCTAAGCTTTCAGACTTAACTAAATTAAACCACATCCCACTTCTAAAGAAAGTAGAAGGCGATCTGACTAGATGGAAATCTTTACCCATATCACTCATGGGAAGGGTCGCCACTATAAAAATGATGATCTTGCCAAAAATAAATTACTTATTTTTGATGATCCCTAACAAACCATCACAAGATTGGAAATATATGAATCCAGAGATCTGAACCAAATTCCTTTGGAAAGATAAACCCCCACGTATCAGCTTAAAAACGCTACAAAGAACCAAGGATAGAGGAGGATTAGATCTGCCTAATTTTCACCAATACTTCTTAGCCAACAGGCTTCAGTTCATCTCAGAATGGTTAAAACATACCTTCTTAGATGAGCCCTGGCTAGATGTTGAACAGGCACTATGCAATGATCTAGAGATTTCAGACCTACCATTTATTAGCTCAAACATCAAAAGACATGAATGCTTTAAAAGTATCAACATCAGCTTTTCTCTGACAGCATGGTGGGAGTTTCTAAAAATAACGGAGTCTTCATTAATCCCATGCAAACGTACACCTATCTGGAATAACCCTGACATATTACAAAACAATAATATGATTAATTTCCCAGAATGGAGTTGTAAAGGAATTAAATACTTAGAATATATATTAGAGGGAACAGAATTTATTCCATTTGACAGACTAGTTGCACAATATGGGATCAACAAGAAAAGATTTTTAGAATATCAACAAATTAAATCCATAGTAAAAAAGAAATTTAACCTCAGTCAAGTTGAATTACAAACACCACCAAGTGCGGTACATTTTCTTACTCTTAAATCCCCCAAATTATTATCTAAAATATACAGAACACTTTCTAAATTAGATGAATCAATATCCCTTCCTATTGCAAAGTGGGAAGCAGATTTATCAGTCAGCTTAGACCAAAACTTCTGGTCTCAGGTATGCTTAAAAACCTTTAAATTGATTAAAAATCCCAGTCTGCAATTAATACAATACAAAACACTACATAGAGTGCACTATACAGATCATTGGATGTTCAAGATGGGCTTTACATCTTCCAACAACTGCTCACATTGTCAAGGCAATACACCAGACAATTACATTCACGCTCTTTGGTTCTGTCCACCAGTGCAGAAGTTTTGGCACGAGATATGTGAAGACTTATCAAAGTGTCTGAAATGTAAAATTCCAACCTCCCCTTTAGTATGCTTGTTGGGAAAATTGGATGAGGTCACTACAGAAACTAATACAGTCCACATGGTTTTTACTGCCCTATGCATCGCCAAGAAAACGGTCCTCATGAACTGGAAAAATAAAAATAATCTTAATTCTAGCCAATATAGAAACCTTCTAATAGATCACATTAGTCTCGATATAGCCTCTGCCACCACATTAGATCAATCCCTCTGGGCTCCTTTGATCGGCTCCATCACCTAGCGGGGGTAGGGGGTCGTGGTTTGGTCCCGCCTTAGCTACTGTGGTTGATGTGGAGTTGGGACGGGCTTAGGGCGCCTGGAGGACCCCTAGAGACGTTATCCCTGGAGGGCTTAACCCGGGGGTTGTGTTCATAACCTGGTTAGTGGCTCTGGTCGCTCTTAGAGGTTGTTCTCCTCGTGGCTACGTGCAGCGGGGCTGGAGGATGGTCTGTACTGGTGGACGTAGGTTACTGGCCTGGCTGCCCCTGAGTGGATCCAGGGCAGGCGTGGAGGTTTGGGGTTCGGGGGTGCTTCGCCTCCGTGCTGGGGCTCTGGCTGGGCCTTGGGGGCTTTGGTCCTCGTCGGTGTGTCACCGAGGTTGTGAGTGGGTGGGTGCACGGGGGCTCAGCCCTGGCACAGGGGGCCTCTTGTGCATCGGCCTAACTGGGGGGCTCTTCAACTGGTGGGGAGGTTGTTCCATCCTTGCAGGAGTCCACTCTGCAGGTGGGGGAGAGACATAGGAGAGGTGGAGAATAAACTCTGCAGGTGGGGGAGAGACATAGGAGAGGTGGAGAATAAACTTAACCTGGGTGTCTGTTGTCTTGTGTAGTCTGGGAGATGATTGAATGTTGGGGTGGGTACAGTTTCCTCTGCGGTGGGGTAGGGTGGGCTGCCCCGGGTCCTGTGGGGCTTGGCAGTGCTACCGTAGGCCCCGGTCTGGATGGACCTGGGCTCCCTTGCCTTGGTGGGTACCAGAGGACGGGGGTGCCTACTGGGGTCAGCGGGGGAGCTGGCCCTAGGGAGGGGCATCCTCCCCTCCCTCCTTTTCCTCCCCATCCCCGGCTACCTCCCTCTTCCTGCTCCACCACACTCACCCACACAGGTAGGGCCTTGGGGTGCGGGTGTGTCACCAGGGTGCAGGGGAGACATTCCCCCCCCCCGTCCCCTTCTGGCCACCTGTGCCTCAATTTTATCTCACAACTTAGACATCCACATTACTTACACTCTCATAACACACACATATATATAGGGCCTTGAGGGTGGGCACGTTAACGGCGTCCAGTGGACGGTCTGTGTACTCAAACCTGCCTCTGGCGCCGGTGCCCACCTCTCAATTTTAAATCCATGTAGACATTGAGGGTTCTCGGAAGGGGCCGTGCTAACACCTGCTGCTCTCTGGCAGCAGCAGCACCATGCTCTCCCTTGTTTTAAATGCACTTTAGAACAACACGCAGCAACACTACACATGAGCGGGAGGAGGGAGGTATGGGGTCTTCACACACCCCCGTTCTCTGCTAGCCATCGGGGCGGGGGGGCCGGGAGGAGATGTTGGCTGTCCAATTGGCCTCCCTGCTGCTGTGGAGCCTGGGACGGTCTGCTTGCCTCCACTCCGGGGGGAAGGGTAACATCTCTTGGGTCTGGGTTCTGTTTCCCCCTCTGGGGGCGAGGGTACCTGGACCCGAGGTATAGAGTATGTTTGGGGAGTGTGATTGTGTGTACATGTCCATTTATGTCAATCCTTACGTTGGGTGAGTGCTGAGTGTTTGTATATGTGTGCTTGAGGGTGGGAATGCATGTTGTGCAATGCAATGCTGTGTGTGCCTGTTTGTCTGTGTCTATATGTCAGGTCGGGTCTTAGACTCCACCTCTCTGGGAACTCCCAGGCCCTCCAAGGCCTATCTCCCCTCACCACACTCCCTGCCGGTGACTGATGCCCTCAGGGGTCGGTGCATTGGTGGTTCTTGGTGTTCGGGGCTGGGCACTCAGGTATGTACCGGCTCACTCCCGGTGGCTACCTGGCGGGGCCTGGCGCCTGTTGCTCGGTCAGGCCTCCTCCGGGGTGCGGGGGGCCCTCGGGCCTCCGGCCTCTGGGCCTGCGGCTCGGTTCACTCTGGCACAGCTGGCTGCCGGCAGAGCCGGCGGGCATGCCGGTGCAGCCCCTCTAGCTTCTGCTCGGTGGCTACTGGGTGACGCCTCGTCTGGGGATCCTCAGCCCTTCCCATGAGGGTGGCACGGATGCCCCTCCGGTGGTCCTCCTTGGGCTCTCGCACTCTGGGGCCTCTGGATGTCTGGGGCCTGGATCTCCTCCATGCCTGCTTCATGCCCTGGGCGACGGGGCTATGGCTCTCTACATCCTCTTGCAGACCATTACATGTGGAAACCATTTGAATACAAGCGCGCTGATCCACACAGGTATGCACACGGGTGTTCACTGCTCGTAGACTTAAATGACACCTTTCTTGGCTGCTACTTCAAAGCACATTGTGCGCTGTCTGTCCTGCGTGCTGCACAACAACATTAAATATTTAGTATTTACTGTTGTTTACACTTAGCTAGATTAATGCGATGGTGTTGTGTTTAGTATGTTGCTTTGGGTTTTTTTGCTTGTTTTCTATTCTTTTTCTCTCAACAGGTGATCCAGGAGATTTTTTTTCCTCCCCCCCTTTCTCACTGTCCCTCTCCCCTTCTGTTTTTCTTTTCCTTCCTCTTTCTCTCTCCCTTTCCTATCCCTCACTCATGTCTGTCCCGTCTGTAACAACTGAAAATAAAATAAAATAAATAATAAAAACAAAGGTCGATCAAATGGACCAATACGGCAATGCCACGATGATCCATTTGGCAAAATAAATCCATTGGGTATCCTTGTTGGTCTTCAGACAACAATTCTGATAGCTAAAGAACCAAATGGGACAGGCAAAAAAAAAAAAAAAAAAGTTTTTAATATTACTCTTATTAATCTTTCTGGGTCACAAAATAAACTTTTAACATGTTATAAGGTGAGAAAGTAGCTGTGTAAACTTCAAATATCTGCTCAGTTTATCAAGACATCGCATATTTGCAAAAGTGCGCCGACGTTTTCAGAGACCCACTAGCTCGATAGCTGACCGGGGCGACAACAGCAAACTACCTGCACATCGTTTCCACATCCCCGCGGTCTTTGGCTACTCAGGTTAAAAATGATATAGAAGTCACTCAGATAACTTAAAAATGTTATTGTTTGGCTTTTTCAGTATTTTATTTGTTCCTGAGTAAATCGTTTTGGCTGAGATTAAAGTTATAGTTTTCACACAGCTGAATAAACGTCAAACAGAAAACTGATTAAACAGAAGTGTGAGATGGTCGAAAGTTTACTCCAGTGTCCTAATATATTTTAGATAGCAAGGAACAGACGGCTGAGCTTAGTAAATTTTAATCAGCGAAATCTCTAAAATATATTTATCAATAGGAACTAGTCAAGTAAACTTGAGATGTACCTTCAGTATCTTCGTCTCTCACAAGATGTGCAACCTTTAAAATCTCAAATAATTTTTAGAACGTTTCATTTCTGTTCAGTTAAAATATCTTAACATACAAACACGAACTAGTGGAAACTTATGCTGTTTACAGGAATTTAAAATCACCTCTTTTACTATTCTTATTAAATAAATTTTTGTCGCTGTAGTCTGATGTGTTCAGACCACAAGAGAGAACCTTTAAAAACTTTAATCGGTTCAGTACCTCCTGGCAGAATTCATTGATTAACTGTCAAACTCACAAACACACATCAAACTCTTTGTGCTGACAGATTAACCCTTTCTGGACTGAATTATTCACACATGAACATATTTTCCGTTATATTCACTCATTTTAACTTTTGACACACAAATTATTGTCTGAATCCAGTTTGTTTTCTGTTTTCTGCTGTAGATTTTTTAAATGCGTCAGTTCTCACTAAAGTTGGATGTTTATGTTGACTTCAGGCTCTATTGTTTCTTTTTAGTCAATATTTATACTGCAAGACTGTCTAGAAACAAACACACTAATCATACAAATCATCTTATTTACTCACCATCATTCAATAACTTTAAAATAATCTTCAGCAATATTTTACCAATAATATGACAGGGTTTGTTTGAGATGTTCATGTGAAGCCTTGAGTAGTGTGAATGCTATATTTGAAATAAAAAAAACATTACTAAGATTCATGTTTCATACATGTTTGCTCTGCAGGCTAATTTTGTGATAATGCAGCTGAATTTTATAATGACACTAGGATATGTTTTAAATATTCAGTGGTAGGTTATATACAGAAAATCATTAGAATTATTTATTGGAGTACTGTATATTTTTGTATTTGAAAACAACACCGATTGTGGCAGAGGTAAAAGGGTCAAAACATTTAATTATAGATTTGTGCTAATGCAATATAAACTCTGACAAAATATCTTCTGAAAATTCCAGTTTTTACATCCCGGCCCAAACCAGACATGGCTTCTAATATCTGTAAACGTGAGTCCATCAGCTGATTTGGTCCCGCTCAGCACCTTTTACTTCCCGTCCAAGTTGAAGATTTCTTGGCTTTCAGTGAGAATGAACTCCACAATCTGATTCTGATACACCATGTTGACCGCCATGTTTCCGGCGTCCAGTTCAGGCCACATCAGCGTTGGACCGAACACGATTCCGATGCCCTGAGTGGACATCAGGTTCTTCCTGGAAAAGGCCAGAACTCTGCAAAAGGAAAATGCAAACGTTAACATGTCCTTTAAATTAGCTAACAAAGCATCAAACAGTGTACTATGTGCTACCCATCCTGAGTTTATAAATACGACCCTTTCTGATGGTGCCTTTCTGATTGTGTGAACATCAAATCAAATCACTTTTATTGACACAGCACATGTGAGTGAAATTCTTGTGTGCAAGCTTCACAAGCAACAGCGGTGTGCAAAATACAAGAAACATAAGATACAAGCCAAATATATGGACAGGAATGTAAGAATTATCACTTGTTTGTAAAGTAATATGTGCAGTGGTTTATTCCACAGTATTCCACCTGAACACTGTAAATGCTCCTAACAGGTGAGGTTCAGGTGTGTGTTGGATTACTTGTGCAGGTGGCTGAAGAGAAGCTTCATGGTGTCATGGTTGGGTTTGGGCAGCTGCTGTATCAGTTTCTTCACAGCCTGAACTTTTTGTTTGGGTTCTTTGATCTCTGTTAAAACAAATGACAGCAGCATTAGTTTAACCTTTAGATTTCTAATTGAAGTTGAAACGTTTTTAAACTTGGGGGGGGGGGGGGGAGAGAGAAAAGTCTTGTTCAAGCAGTCTGGAGATTCTGTCTAAATACAAGTCTCATTCTTAAAGTGACTTGACCAAGAGCAGCAGAGATTACAGAAATAAAAGAACCATTTTATGAAGTCATCACAAACTGAAGATTTATAACAAAGGCAGGTTTTACTCACTGATGGCCTCCACAAAAGGCTGGAAAAACCTAAATGGAAACAGTGGCTCCGGCAGTTCACGGAAAAACATTTTGAGGGCTCCGGTGACGACGTGGACATCCTCCCACTGACTGTGTTCCAGGTCCAGGTCCTCCTCTGTGGGACAACCATGGAAATATTACTGAGCAGGATTTTATGAGAAGAGGTCAGAGCACATTGTTTTACCATTTTATATGTATTGGTTTTTAACTTCAGAGTCTACTTAGGAGGATTTAATACATTTTGATATAAATTATTGGTGTAAGGCCATGCCACAAGCACTATTTTGATGGGTTTGGTTGACTGACTTAGTTGCTTAGCTGTGTATCGAGGTTTAATTTCTTAATAAAATTCTGTTTCATTTTGTAACCTGCATTGTTTGACTCTTTGTTTTAATCCCCTAGCTTTGTCAGGGCAATGTAAGACTTACGCTGATTAATTATAACCCATTTTCATAAATGAAAGGGAAATTAACTACTTTACAGCTACTGTAAAAGCTATTGTTTAGTTGACCTTCATCGACGAGGAAGCGAAGTTTCTGGATTGTGGCCAGGTTTCCACTGACTCTGTAGATCCCGTCAGCTTCCAGACCTGCAAAGAGATACACTTTATTAAAAACCTTAATTTAAGTCTGAGCTCATTCAATAGATCCATATGTACTACTCGTTGCTAGTTAATTGTACTCAAACAGCTTTAGCTTTCAGGAAACAGAAACTAAACATACAGTGTTTTCCCCCTTCCTGAATTTTTCATATGTTTGTCACACTTAAATGGTTCGGATTATCAAAAAATTTTAAATAGACAAAGATAACACAAGTAAACACAAAATGCAGTTTCTCAATGAAGGTGTTTATTATCAAGGGGAAAAGTCCAAACCTACGAAAACTGATTGCCCCTGTAAATGATCCATGGCAGACCTGACGACATTTTTATGCTTATAAGCATCTCTTTATTTCGCATTCTCACGGTTGTTGTCACAAACACACGACTGCAGCTCTAAAGCTGCCAGCCACACACATCACCAACAACAACAGCATTACAGCAGTCCGCATAACCAGCAAGGCGTGATCTCCTGCAGCAGCACCACAGACCACACCCCACCACAGTGCCCTAAACCTAATAACTGGTTGGTCCATCGTTAGCAGCCTAATTGCAATTGTGATAACTAGCAATGAATCTTCTACAGCTCTGTGGAGGAATTTTAGCACATCCGAGGTTATTTGAGCATGAACTGGCTTTATAAACTCTGGGTTCAGGTCAGGACTTTGACTGGGCCACTCCAAATTCTTCATTTTGTTTTTCTTAAGCCACTCGGAGGAGGACTTGCTGCTGTGTTCTGCTGCAGAACCCAC
This sequence comes from Rhamphochromis longiceps, assembly GCF_057381845.1. Classification (NCBI taxonomy): domain Eukaryota; kingdom Metazoa; phylum Chordata; class Actinopteri; order Cichliformes; family Cichlidae; genus Rhamphochromis; species Rhamphochromis longiceps. Next base: position 40,359,518 of record NC_140572.1, read on the forward strand.
GTGCACTTCAGTTTGAGGTCACAAACAGATGGCAGCACATTCTTTATACAACAATTCCATGCAGAAGTACTTTTTAACTTTCATAGAGATACAGAAACTTGACTCTGGCTCATGCATTGGTCAGCATGAATCTGAGTCTTCTTAATTTCCAGATGGAACTCAAGAAGAGGGCAAACACTTTTTCATACCACTGTACCTGTGTTTAGAATCAGAATAATGCCAAAAGAAATCATGTGGTCACAGTTACACACACACAATAACGGTAACAGACTGAACTAAATAATACAATATATTACAAAGTTTACAAAATACAAGAAATAACTCTAATATATAAGTAGCTCAGTTGTAAATATCCAGAATATTGCAGAGGTGAAATATATATGATTGACGTTTTACTCTGACCTGTAAAACTTTGTTAGTTATTATTTTACTGTAAAGCATGTGCAACGGGGTGTAACTATTGTACTGTGTACTGTAGATGGCCACGGGCAGCAATGATTTCCTGTGTCGTTCATTGGTGCATTATGGATAATCTCAGTCTCTCACTGAACGTGCTCCTGTGACTGGCAAGGATGTCAAGGAATGGGTGGGAGAGTGGGTGTCCATATCTTGCACAGTCATGTCTGAGTTTCAGTATCAGTAAACGTACCTCGTTTCTCAACGGCGTCCACACAGATCCGAACAAACTTTGGTACCGTGGTCCCTTCACGCTCACAGAGACTCGACAGATGGCAGCCAAACACTCGATCTGAGACAGATGTTATAACAATTTGATCAATTAGAATTTTTGTTAACTTAATTATTAGATTAAGCACATTTTGAAAGCCAGTTCACTCACAAAAATCATTTTAAGCTTGTGTTAGGGCCAGGGTTAGGTTGTAAAACCGAACCTGTAAAACTTCTGCAAAGGTAACACTGTATATAAAAACACGATGTTATTTTATTTCTTAAACCTCTCTAGTCTGCCAGCAATGCTGTTGAAACAAAATTTATCCAAACTGTTAGTTAAGTTTTAATTTTTAAAAAAGACATTTCTAAAGGAAAGGAAGCAAGCATAAAAACACGACTGGAAAACAAGGCTTCAGAAAAAAGGCTGAAGCAAAACAAGCAGAAACCTTTTATCAGGCCTTTCTCCTGTAGAGTCTTCATGGATGGACGTCTGATGATGAATTTCTTCAGCCGGTTTTTCACTCCATTCTTGTCTGCGCTATCTGAGGCGCTGTGCTTCAGCTTTGAGCTGCCAAACATGTCTACAAAAGAAACAGGTTGAGGTACAGCTTTGAGATACTATGTAAAACAAGTGTTGTTGTGATTTGGTGCTGTGTAAATAAAACAGGATTCAATTAAGTTGAATTGAATGTAAAAGGGTTAGGGATTAAAAAAACAGAAATTAATTATTTTCAAATCTTATAAACCCATATTTTACTCACAATAGAACAGAAAACACACACATGCGCTCATTTTGAATTAGATGGCAGCAAAACATCAGCTCTTCCCATATGGAAAAGAAATAGTAAAAACATATATGATTTACTCATGAAAGTGGCTACTTTCATGAGTAAATCATATATAAATCATATAAGGCTTACATGATTTACTCATGAAAGTGGCCACTTTCTCATTACTTTCATATATTTTTTTTAGTAAGTATACAAAACATACAAGTTTCATTATATAATTTTTCAAGGAATCTTATATGTGTTTTCACTCTTGTATGCTTTTCATACAAGTTTCATACAAGACAGATAAAAACTTTATAAGATTTATATATATCTTTTCCATATGGGTTGGGACAGATCAAAAAAAAGCTGGATAAGTAAGTGGTACTAAAAAGAAACAGCTGCAGGAACAATTTGCAGCTAATCAGGGTAATTGTATCCAATCACAACAGTGTTTTAATGGATGCAAAACGATTGTAGCCAATCTTTGTACAGTTTAGGCACAACAGGAGCTCTCAGAAGTGAAAAAAGGCAGAGGTTCACCAATCTGCAAAAAACTATGGTGGAATAATGTTCAGAATAATGTTTCTCAATATTAACTTTAAATGATGTCTCTCATCACCCATATTCTGATGATATGGTTACTAATCAACCAAAGACCCAGACAGACTTTTAATTCATTTGAAAGCCTGATGCTTCGCCTCGTCCACCCCAGCTGTAAAACTCAGAAACCAGTCTTACTTGTTATCATCTATCGTCCACCTGGGCCTTACACAGAGTTTCTGTCTGATTTCTCAGACTTTTTTTTATCTGATTTAGTGCTCAGCTCAGATAAAATAATTATTGTGGGTGATTTTAACATCCATGTAGATGCTAAAAATGACAGCCTCAACATGGCATTTAATCTGTTATTAGACTCAAGTGGCTTCTCTCAAAATGTAAAAGAACCCACCCACCACTTTAATCACACTCTAGATCTTGTTTTAACATATGGCATAGAAACTGAACATTTAACAGTGTTTCCTGAAAACCCTCTCCTGTCTGATCATTTCCTGATAACATTTACATTTACAATAATTGATTACACAGCGGTGGAGAGTAGACTTTATCACAGTAGATGTCTTTCTGAAAGCGCTGTAACTAAGTTTAAGAATATAATCCACCCACTGTTATCATCTTCAATGCCCTGTACCAACACAGAGCAGAGCAGCTATCTGAACGCTGCTCCAACAGAGGTCGATTATCTTGTTAATAATTTTACCTCCTCACCACATACAACTCTGGATACTGTAGCTCCTGTGAAAACTAAGGCCTCAAATCAGAAGTACCTGACTCCGTGGTATAATTCTCAAACACGTAGCCTAAAGCAGATGACTCGTAAGCTGGAGAGAAAATGGTGTGTTGCAAATTTAGAGGATCATCAGTTAGCCTGGAGAAATAAGAAATAAGAACTGAAGGTTTCTCTTCAGCACTGTAGCCACTTCTTCACAAATAACATTTTAACCATTAGAGACAAAATGACCCATAATCATCACACAGATGTAACATTATCTACAGCTACTTTTAGTACCATTGATATTCATTTAGAGTCTTTTTCTGTCACGGTCTGCCATTCCTCGCTGGTCGACCTGCCATGTCTGTGTTGTATTTGGATTTGTGTTTTCTACTCCGGGGGCCTGTTCTTCGTACGTCGCTCACTACATCCAAGATCACATGACACATCCAAGACCAAACCATCGCGCTAACCGTGAGCTCGCTAATCCGGTTCCCCGAACACACCTGCTGTTGACGATTAGTATAGCTGGACGCAGTAATGTGACATCACTGGGTGTCGTAAAAGGGGCTACGCATCGATAGTAGAAACATTGATCGGCAACCCTCTGATTGGTCGGCGAAAATGTCGAAGGGGCGTGCACGGTATTTTCCGGCAGCAGAGCAAGAACTCATGAGTGCGGGATTTCAGGAGTTTCAGAGTTTAATTAAAACGCAAGGGAACACTGCAAAGGCTGCAAAAGCAAGGAGAGAGGGCTGGCAGAAAGTTGCTGACAAATCAAACTCGTAGGTAATTTAATAATAATAATAATAATAATGGATTCGGTTTATATAGCGCTTTCCAAGGCACTCAAAGCGCTGTACGATACCACTATTCATTCACTCCCACATTCACACACTGGTGGAGGCAGCTACGGTTGTAGCCAGGCTGCCATATCGCGCCATCGGCCCCTCTGGCCAACACCAGTAGGCGGTAGGGTAGATCTATCATATGACACTATATTGTCCAATATCATATGGCATTATATTATATTATAATATGTTATATTATATCCCCTTTCACATTAGAGTCACAACAGGACCCACAAGAACATGGGAACAAGTAAAAGTGGAATACAGGAGTGTTCTACAGAATGGTAATATTTATCTCTTAGATTGCTTTTCGTCTCTTGGCAAGGTAATACTGGCCTGTAATACTCTGTTAGTTTGTTCATAACAGCAACCAAGAAAAGGGCAGAGGAAAAAAAGACAGGTGGTGGTCCTGCACCCCCTCGTCAACAAGTTGGTTAACTAAATAATACCCTCACGGGAATATCGATATCTCTCAATGAGCACACTGTCGCGCTGAGCTAAAGGATCCTGTCTATCCCGCAATATACGCTGAATTCTGAGGACTCTCCTTATCAATCTTGCACCTTCCGCAATGGGTTGGTCGCGTATACGGACAGGACATGGCTGCGACAGACTTCCCAAATCCACCTTCGCTTTTATAGCCGTGGTCTCTCATCTTGATTACACGAAGTAATTTACAATTACTACTCTGAAATATGAATTACATCTGTAATAATCACATACATGTAATAGAATGTTAATAGTACATTTCCCTTTTTTAGGAAATGACCTGTATGTATCTGTGTGACATCAATAAAAGGATCAGGTGCTGCATTATCTTCAGTTACATTGATAATATTTATTTATGGTGAAACAGTGGTGGAATATCGCTGTTGCTTTCGTATAAATGAAGCGGACATACCTGCGTGGCCGCGATCTAATCCTGTTTACATAAAGTAAACCTGCTCCCGAGCAGGTTTACGCTTACGGCTCTGTTGCTATGACAGCAAGTCCCGGATGAGCTTCGGGGAACCGAACGATCCAGGATCATTATACATCGAGTAGAGTCCACCTACAGTCGTCAGGACCTTTTGAGTTTGGGATTACGCTGTGCAAGGAGCATTACATCGGACTACCACCACTTTCACAGCATTCCGGAGGACATAATAAGAGCTCCAGGGTCTCCGTGGTTGGTTCTTCCCAGCGGCAAGACAAAGAGGAAACGTAAACAAAGGAGGCAAAAGCGTGGCTGCAGGGCGGGTCCACTAGCTCGGCTAAAGAAACAGCCATTTAAGCCACCGCTTCCGAGTATTTTCCTCTCCAACGTCAGGTCCATAACCAACAAAATCGACGAACTGAGATTACAAATTGCAGTCAATAAGTGTGTACGGGACAGCAGCATAATATTACTCACAGAGACTTGGCTGCAGCCATCAATTCCGGACTCGGCTATTGAGCTAGCAGGCCGCACGGTTCACCGTCACGACAGGAACGGCCACTCCGGTAAGATCAAAGGAGGGGGTTTATGCATCTACACCAATGACAGCTGGTGCAAAAACACAAAGACTGTAGACAGCCACTGTTCCCCGGATTTGGAATACTTGACTGTGAAGTGCAGACCCGTCTACATACCTCGCGAGTTTACTGTTGTCATGGTAATGGCCGTGTATGTACCACCCGATGCTAATGCTAACTCTGCCATGGAGGAGCTGCACAAGACAATAAGCAACCAGCAGAACTCCCATCCAAACGCAGTGCACATTATAGCTGGGGACTTCAACCATGCTGATTTAAGGTCAGTATTCCCCAGATTTGAACAGCATATTAAATGTGCAACGAGGGGGAAAAACACATTGGATAAAGCCTACAGCAACATCCAAAAAGGCTACAGAGCAACCCCTCTACCACATCTAGGTTTGTCAGACCACATGTCCATGCTGTTGATCCCTGCATACACTCCCATTAGGAGAAGAGCCCCCCCAGTCACAAAAACTGTGAAAACCTGGCCAGAAGGTGCATCACATCAGCTGCAGGACTGTTTTGAAAACACGGACTGGAGCGTGTTCGAACATCAGGACCTTGAAGAGCACACAACATCAGTGCTCTCATATATTAACTTCTGTGTCAACAGTGTCACTGTGGACAAACGTCTCCGGGTGTATTCCAACCAGAAACCCTGGATGACTAAAGAGGTCCAGGTCCTGCTGAAGCAACGTGACGCCGCTTTTAGATCCGGTGATGGTATGCAGTACAGTGCAGCCAGATCTCAGTTGAAAAGAGGCATCAGAGAGGCCAAGGCAGCGTACAAGAGAAGGATCGAAGACCACTTCACCACCAACAACTCACGACAGGTATGGCAGGGAGTTCAGCACTTAACCAACTACAAACCTGGCAATACCACGTTGACTGAGGGTAACGCGGAGCATGCAGAGGAGCTGAACCACTTCTTCGCACGCTTTGAGGTGAAGGGACCAGAGGCAGCAGCAGCAAAAACATCGGACAGCAGCAGCCCAAGCCTCATAGTGCAGGAATATGAGGTGAGGCGCACACTGAGGGCAGTGAACCCCAGGAAGGCCACCGGACCAGATGGGGTAACCGCAAAGGTCCTAAAAGAGTGTGCAGACCAGCTGGCTGGGGTCTTCACTAAGATCTTCAACACTTCACTGTCCCAGTCCTGCATCCCGCCGTGCCTAAAGTCAGCCACAATTGTCCCACTGCCAAAGCGTACTAACATTAGCAGCCTCAACGACTACCGACCAGTTGCTCTAACACCTGTTATAATGAAGTGCTTTGAGAAACTGGTCCGACGTCACATCATGTCCTGCCTGCCACCCACACTCGACCCGCTCCAGTTTGCATACAGAGCTAACAGATCAACTGAAGATGCCATTGCTACAACGCTCCACACCACCATCTCTCACCTGGAAGTGCAGGGCCGTTACGCCAGGCTGCTCTTTGTTGACTTTAGCTCTGCTTTCAATACGATACTCCCGGACAGACTAATAGATAAACTGCTGGAAATTGGACTTCCTTCCACCACCTGCCGCTGGATCAGAGACTTCCTCTCAGACCGTGTACAGAGAGTTAGAGTGGGGCCTCATCTTTCCTCAGCCCTCAGCCTCAACACCGGCTCTCCACAAGGCTGTGTACTGAGTCCCCTACTGTACACTCTGTACACACATGACTGTGTTAGTTCCCACCCAGACAACACAGTCATCAAGTTTGCAGATGATACCACTGTGGTGGGGCTCATCTCAGGGGGAGATGAGACTGCATACAGAGCTGAAGTTCAGAGGCTGTCAGATTGGTGTGCAGACAACAACCTGGACCTCAATACCACCAAAACAAAAGAACTGGTAGTTGACTTCAGAAGGAGGAAGTCCGAGCTGCAGCCTGTCAGCATCAACGGGGAGTGCGTGGAAAGGGTCTCCAGTTTCAAGTTTCTGGGTGTGCACATAGACACAGACCTCCAATGGAGCTCTAACACCTCTGCGGTCTTAAAGAAGGCCCAACAGCGTCTCCACTTTCTGAGAATCCTCAGAAAAATGGACCTGAAGAAGGAGCTGCTGACCGTCTTCTACCGCTGCTCCATTGAAAGTGTGCTGACATATTGCATCGGTGTGTGGTTCTCCAGCTGCACCACAGCACACAGAAAGGCACTCCAGAGGGTCATCAACATGGCCCAAAAAATCATTGGACATCCTCTTCCCTCCCTGAAGGACCTGTACAGCACTCGCTGTCTCAAGAGGGCACGCAGCATCCTACGGGACTGCACACACCCAGGACACCGGGTGTTTAAGCTGCTGCCGTCTGGCAGGAGGTTCAGGCTGCTGAGGTCCCGAACAAATAGACTCAAGGACAGCTTTTACAACAGGGCAATAGCCCTGATCAATGTAAATAGCTGACCTGACTGGATACCTCCCTGGACTTTTTAGGGGGAGGTAACAATGTTTAAAACGATAACAATAATATTTATATTTATAACAAGGTGCAATAATAATTAATGTGCAATAATAACAGTGTGCAATACACATACACTTATTCTTCTTTTTTATACTAAGTTAATATACTGTGTTGTGTTGTTTGTTACGTTGTGATGTGTCATATCGTGTCGTGTTGTGTTATATGTAGTGCCGACGTAGGACAGTTTTTCCAATTTCATTGTACTACTGTACTATGTATGACTGTGCAATGACAATAAAGAGTTATCTTATCTTATCTTATCTTATCACGCGAAATCGTCAACAATCTAATCCAGCTAACTTACTTAGCGAGGTACGAAGAACAGGGCCCTGGTCTGTGCATGTTTGTGTGCATATGGTGGTGTTTGTGTTTTGGTGCAACACCAGGCCTGAAGAGTTTCCCGCCTTGGAGTTGGCCACCCCTCCTGACTAATCATGCTATCCTGATGCTGATCAGCCTTGTCAGTGGCTCTCTACTTAACACAGTAGCTGACACTGTATTGTTGAGGAACACAGTCAGTAATCCAGCTCGTCAAGGTGAAAGTCTCCCAGGAGATTTACGGGAACATGTGGAGATAGCTGAGCACCATTGTACAGAGATAGAGCTGTAAGTTGTATTTTCACTATGAAGAGAAGTCACTGCACGGTAGCATTCAACTCCAGTGAGTAGGATGCTGTGATTTCCATGACTGTTAGGATTGATGACAACATGCAGGTATATGGTAAACAGGTCTCCAGTCCTGATAGATCCATGAGGGGCTGATCCCTGGGAACGAAGGCCAGGAAGAGACGAGCCAGCAGAGGAGGAAGAGCAGACCACGCAGCTTGGCCAGGCCCGACTTTTGCTCTCAGACTGCAGGAAATGACATCTGGCTGGTCAGTGTTTTTATTGTGGCAGATAAGGACACTATGCAGACACCTGTCCCACGTGGCCGAAAGATTTTGTCCGTCAGTAGCAGTAGGAATGCTGGTGGGCACGATTGAGGACGTCTCCCTACCTAGACTCCAGTGTTAGTGTCAGGTTTATATTGGCCTGCAAGTGACGATGGGTATCATCACTTGCAGGCCATTCAGATCTCCTCTTCCTGCAACCATGTTGAAAAGATTAGTTCCTTTCTGTTTGATGATGCTTGTATCCTTCGTTCTCGGTTATCCATGGCTAAATACACATAAACCCCATATTGACTGGTCCAAGGACTGTATTTGTCATCCAGCAAAGAAGGCGTCTTTGCTGGATTGTTGAGTTATTCTCGTCAGTACAGCTCTGATAATCTGTTTCTTGTGTGATTTTTCAGTTTATTCTAACCACGGTTCTCCTGTGCATAGACTCCTGGACTTGTCCTTATCCCTAGATCTGTTTCCCTGGCAGCGTGGCGTGGAGTAGGTGAGAGTGCTAATGACAAATGCGAGAGGAGCGAACGAGCAGAGTGTGCTTCGCTTTTTCCCTTGGACCAATGAAAGTCCCTGCCCCCATACACTGTTTATAATTTCACATAGTGTGTTTGTAAATACACTTGTGACTGTAATTCTAGTTCAGCTGGTCTGCGCCTGAGTCAGTTTCCGCCCGCGTGACATTATTACCTTAACTTTTTTTAGGAGTTGCACAGCTGCTTTCCACCTCCAGCAGTTATGGAGCAGTCATGATAATTTAGATGTGAATCATGTTTTACACACTAATGGTTTCTGTGGCTTTAGCTGCTCACTGCTGCTTTGTATAAATACAAATCATTATTCCTCAGACTCACTGATAGATCGTCGGTGTATTGGGTTACGTTGTTTGACACCAGGAGAAGCAGAGCCATATCCAGGTAGGGAGCTGTGTCTGGGCAGGTAGTCTGTACTGTTTGATCTCCGCAGAGGAAAACCTTCTTTAGTCTGAGCAGAAAAGAGGTACAAGCAATCTCAGGAAGATTAGTTTGATAAGTGATCAATTTGTCTTTTTGAAAAGAAATTCACAAAATGCACAGAAATAATTTATAATTAATGAACAAGGAATATAGTGATGATGATTTTAAAGGGTGGTGACTTCTTACTGAAGAGTCGACGGTCTTTTTGATGGCGTCGTACCATTTGCTGGCAGTGGAGTAACTGTCAGTCTGGACAAGGTACTCACTTCCTGTGCTTGTTTTAATCTAGAACAGGTAAAAACAACCAAAAAAACCAGTTCATTTCTGTACCATCTATTTTAAATAACCAGAGAGAATAAGCCATCAGCAGCAATTAAGTGTTCACCTGGAAGACATTTTTCCTGCTTGATTTCTCAGTATTCCACTCAATGAATGCTCCACACAGCTGAAGCACATCTGCCTTACCTCCTGGTTTCTAAGCGCAAAGACAGTAATGTGATGGGTCACACAAGTTAGACATGATAAATATAAGTAGAGATACACTGACAGTAGTGATGAAAGATTTTTATACCAGTCCAGTTTCCTGTTTGTCTTTATAAAACATTAACTGGTCTGAGGTGAGCACAGTCCACACTGAAGACCAGTTCTTCCTCTGCTTCTTACCACTGTCTGAAATTTTAGCCATATTCATGATTTCACCTTTCAAATCCACCTGGAAGCACACAAAAGGGAAATTAAGGAAGTGTTCAGACGTTTTATACATATGCTGTCGAGAGCGGGGGGGGGGGAGAATCATCAGAAACCCAGAAAGACAAACTGAACATGGGACTTTACATCAAATCTATTTTAAAATAAACAGTAACTCTAAAGGTTAGCCATGTTTACTTGTGAAAAACTAATCTGAATGAACTGACATGCATATTTAATCCATATGTCAACCAAACCAAGATGTCAGTGAACTCTCTGTAGACACCGATAATCAGACTCACTTGTGGGGATCAGAACAAGCCACTTCAAAGCTTTGAACGTTCCTGGCCTCACCAGTAGTTCCATCCAGATGGCTATCCAAATCTGCATGTCAGATTTGGATAGCCATCTGGATGCAAGAGGAATTTCTCTGACTCTGTGGGGCTCCATTAAAACCCAGACAGCCTCGGGCTAAACCTGCGCCTTGGTTTAATGACAGCGCTCACGCTGTCAAGAGGGAACGTCACCCAGCAGAACCCAGATGGAGAAAGGAAAAACTGCATGTATCATTTCAAATTTTCAAAGACTGCTGACATCGCTACCAGAAAACTGTCAAAGAGACAAAAAAGGGCATATTTTGAAAATATCATTTCTTCCAACAGTCCTAACCCATGTGTGTTATTTAACACCACTGACTCTGTTCCTAATACTCCACTGAATGTCTGTTTGGAAATTTCTCCTGATATTTGCAATAATTTTCTGAGGGGTTGTTGTTTTTTGTTTTTGTTTTTTTGTTTTTTTTTGTCACCACCAGGGCTCTGATCACAGCTCCTGACTCTGACCCCTCTTTCTCTGTCCCTTGCACTGCTGTTTTTACTCAGTTTGAGCTTGTGACGCTCTCCACTTTAGAGGATGTGGTGCACCATATTAAGCTCACAGGTTCCCCACGGGATCCTTTTCCTCCACAATTTTTTATTTTTAAAGACATTTCTCCTAGTATAGGACAGTATGTCCTTGACATTATTAACAGCAGTCTGTCTTCTTGTATGGTTCCTGCAAATTTCAAACATGCAGTAGTGCAGCCACTGCTTAAGAAACCTGGCCTTGATCACACAGTCGTGGCCAATTATAGGCCTATTTCCAAGCTGCCTTTACTTTCCAAGGTTTTAGAGAAAACAGTTTTTAGTCAACTTCAATATTTTCTAGATGATAATGGCATCCTTGAGGTTTTTTCAATCAGGTTTTAAAACCCTTCATAGCACAGAATCTGCATTAAGGGTTTTTTAATGGTATGTGATTCGTTCTGGTCTTGCTTGACCTAGCTGCTGTTTTTGACACCGTAGACCACAATAGTCTAATTCTTGATTAAATGATGTAGTGGGTATTGGTGGCTCTGCACTTAGTTCTCTTGGCCAAATAAGACCTAAACCAATTGTCTCCACCAGCCTTCTCAGTTCTGAATCATCTTCTGCTCCTCTGTCATGCAGCGTCCCACAGGGCTCCATCCTTAGAAGGTCAAGGTCAAATTTATTTATATAGCACATTTCAAACAGCCGATGCTGCACAAAGTGCTTAACAATATAAAAATGGTATTAAAAAGCAACAATGTAGTACAATAATAACAATAAAAAAACAAAAGAATTAAAACAATAACTAAGACTAATTCAAATAACAGCAAAATGCTTGGGTCATAGTGTGTTAAAAGCCAGGGCATAGAAATGTGTCTTTAGTAATGATTTAAATTGCTCAAGTGTTTGTGCAGATCTAATATTTAAGGGGAGACTATTCCAAAGTCTGGGACCTGCCACAGAGAAGGATCTATCACCATGAGCTTTGAGATAAGTCTGTGGGATGGACAGCATTAATTTTGAGCTAGACCTCGTGGTTTTTCCTGGAGCATAAGGAGGTAAGGAAGGGCTCGGGCATTAAGTGTCTTAAAAACAAAAAGTAAAAGTTTAAATTGGATCCTGTACGAGACAGGAAGCCAGTGTAAAGAAGCTAAAACTGGGGTTATATGCTCTCTCCGTTTGGTACCAGTTAGCAGGCGAGCAGCTGCATTTTGGACCATCTGAAGACGATGGATGGAGGCCTGATCTAGACCATAACACAATGAATTGCAGTAGTCTCATCTGCAAGTAAGGAAAAGGTGAATAACACGCTCAAAGACGTTAGCCGGGAGGTATGGCTTTACCTTGGCCAGCTGTCTTAACTGAAAAAAGCAGGACTGAACTACTGCACTTACCTGCTTATTGAATTTAAAAGAACCATCAATGTAGACACCGAGGTTTTTTACATGTGTTTTACAATACGAGGAAAGGGTGCCCAGAGTGCTGTCGATATGATTAAAGTTGCCAAAAATGACAACCTCAGTTTTACTTTCATTTAGCTTTAAAAAATTTAATAACAACCACTGTTTGAAATCGTCAGCGTAATAAGAGCTGGGGATGGTCTGACCCTGCTTTTAAAGGTAGATAAATCTGCAAATCATCAGCAAAACAGTGAAATGAAATGCTGTACCGTGAGAAGATGGAGCCCAATGGCAACAAATAGAGTGCGAACAGGGCAGGACCCAAAATAGAGCCTTGAAGTACACCGTATTTAAGAGGGGCTATTTTGGAGTTGTGGGGGCCCATATTGACATGAAAAGACCTTTCTGACAAATAGGACCGAAACCACTGGAGGGCAGATCCTTTTAGGCCAGCATGAAATTCTAGCCGTGATAACAGGATGTCATGGTCGACCGTGTCAAAAGCTGCTGACAAGTCCAACAATAAAAGGGCAGCAGGGCTGCCAGAGTCCAGAGTTAAAAGAACATCGTTAAAAATCCTTAAAAGTGCCGTCTCAGTGCTATGTAGTGATTTAAAACCAGATTGAAATTTTTCAGAGATCATATTAAAATCAAGGTGGGCCTGCAACTGTAGGTAGACCACTTTTTCCAAGACTTTAGATAGAAAAGGAAGCTTTGAGATAGGCCTGTAGTTGGACAGAACAGTTGGGTCCAGGTTTTGTTTTTTTTAAGAAGAGGCTGAACTACAGCTTGTTTAAAGCATGATGGGACGCAGCCTGTAGCAAGGGACGTATTAATTAATCTCAGGATAAAAGGCCCAACATTAAAAGTGTATTAAAAGTGCTTTTAAGGAAGCTTGGAGGGAGACGGAGGGGCAGTGTGATGATCTTAGGTTACTAATAGGGGTGGGTTTTGATAATTGATTTATCGATTAAAATCAATTCAGGCTTGGATAACGTGATATCGATTTATTAAAATCCTGAATCTATTTTTTTATATTAATTTATTTTGCCCGAAACGCCAGAATCTCTGGTGAAATCTCACAAAATTTCAAGAACCACCAAACAGCTAAAACAGTAAATGAGAGCAGGAACACGGATTCTGCACAAAGATGTAAACACAAAGCTCGGACCCGCCGACAGATCAGAATCAGTGAGATGTGACTTTCTCACCCAACGGCACGGACAGGGTTGGGGCTGAAAGCCGACAGCTCGCTGATTCTGATGTCCGCGCTTTGTGTTCACGCCCTTTTTGCGGTGATTCTAAAGCTGTTGGTTTTATCTCTCTTCAAACATTATTGACCAAACCAGCAGCAAAAGATCCAAACTAGCTTCACATAAACATTGTCATGAATTCACTCTGACTTTTGCTGTTCTCTGTCTGTCTGTCTGTCTGTCTGTCTGTCTGTCTGTCTGTCTGTCTGTCTCTCTCTCTCTCTGTCTGTCTGTACTTCAAGAACAGTTTTCCATCTAAAAATCTGTTTTCTGCATTATTTGCTTGCTTGTTACAAACAAGTCTACCGTTGTTTACAGGCTGTCGGCCGCTGTTTTTTTTCCCCTTTTACTTACTTCTGAAAAGAAAACCTAATTTCTGCTGTTCAACAGGCTTCTGAACAAATATAAACTTTTTAAAATTTTGCAAAATGCAAAACGCTCAGCTGTGTCTGTAATAAAACCGCTGTAACTTCAGAGGTAATGTTCATATGTTGATTAATGGTTTTCTTTCGTTTTTGATGTACTGTGGAATATTTTAATAAAATCCAGGCCAGGAAAATCACCTTCATGTTTTTCTGTGTTTTATCTTCAGCTACTTTGACACAAAGGCCTCTGCTGTGACGCTCACACCTTTGATAAAGTCTGGAAAGTGTCAGCTTCCTTTTTATAGATACAAAAATATGTAAATGTACTGATCTGAATTATAATATTTCTGACTGTCTCAGGCAAAATTTCCCAGATTTTAATCGAATCGAATTGAATCGAATCGTGGATCGAATCAATTCGGGACCTTGTGAATTGGAATCGAATCGATTCTAGAAATCAGTGACGATACCCAGCCCTAGTTACTAACTACCGCAGTCAAGTCATTAAGGGAGACGGGATCAAACTGCTCTAGGACAGCTGAGCACATAGGAGAAAGACAATGATCTCAAGCAGCAGACGACGAGACAAGAGCCCTAATCGATAGAATCTTGTCAATGGAGCAATCGAGTCCAAAATATCAGTGCAGGTAGAATGAAGAATGTCCGAAAGGTCCTCAACACTCTTACAGTTGGAGTTCATTATTCCAGAATCCATAAAGGCAGCAGAAAAAGCGGGCGCTGTCAGAGCATTAAGAGCAGCGCAGCGTTACAGTGAACAACACAGGAAGATAATCGGAGATGCGCAACTTGGATATTTCCGTGATGCACACATCCAGCCCGTGGGAGAGCACCAAGTCCAGTGTATGACCTTTTTCATGCATGGGACCGGTAACCCACTGGGTCAAGTTAAAAGAGTCAATAATATTTAAAGTCCTTGACCAAAAGTTTAGAGTCACAGCAGACATGGATGTTAAAATCACCAAGGATGAAAAAACTGTCGAATTTAAGAACGATTCCAGCCATAAAACCTGAAAACTCTTTGATAAAATCCTTTTTAAGATGGAGGACGGTATATGAGGGCACACAGCAAAGGCGCAGCAGAGTGTAGGTGTAACTCAAACAGTTGGAGTTCAAAACTAGAAAATGAGTCGTGCTGTAATATTTGATGAAATCGTGAAATCGAGCGTTGAACATGGTGGCTAAGCTTCCCCCCCTACCAGAGGGCTGAGGGAGAGTGAAGAATGAGAAATTAGGAGGAACCAGTTCCAAAAAAGCTCCAGACTCACCGGGTTGAAGCCATGTTTCTGTCAGAAACAGAAAGTCCAACTGTTGTGACGCCATCATCTACCTGCTCAATCGTGTCTACACCCATCTGGACCAGCCGGCGAGCACTGTGAGGGTCATGTTTTTTGACTTTTCCAGTGCTTTCAACACCATCAGGCCGACCCTCCTGGGTGATAAGTTAGCAGCGATGCAGGTGGATGCTTCTCTGGTGTCCTGGATTGTTGATTACCTGACAGGAAGACCACAATATGTACGTCTCCCACAGTGTGTGTCTGACAAGGTGATTAGCAACACAGGGGCACCACAGGGGACTGTCCTCTCCCCCTTCCTCTTCACCCTCTACACCACAGACTTCAGCCACTGCACAGAGACCTGCCATCTTCAGAAGTTTTCTGATGACTCTGCGGTGGTTGGATGCATCAGCAGGGATGATGAGACAGAGTACCGGGCTGTGGTCGACTCCTTTGTCACGTGGTGTGAGCAGAATCATCTGCAGCTCAACGTGGCAAAGACCAAGGAACTGATCGTGGACTTCAGGAAGACCAGGAAACACTTGACCCCTGTTTCAATCCAGGGGGTCAGTGTTGACATTGTGGAGGACTATAAATACCTTGGAGTACACATTGACAATAAACTGGACTGGGCTAAAAACACCACAGCACTTTACAGGAAGGGCCAGAGTCGTCTCTATTTTTTGAGGCGACTGAGGTCCTTCAACATCTGCCAGAAAATGCTGAGGATTTTCTATGAGTCTGTGGTGGCCAGTGCGATCCTCTATGCTGTTGCATGCTGGGGGAGCAGGTTGAGGGTCGCAGATGCCAACAGACTTAATAAACTAATCCGTAAGGCCAGCAATGTTGTGGGGATGGAGCTGGACTCCCTCAAGGTGGTGTCGGAGAGGCGGATGCTGTCCAAGATAAAGACAATGTTGGATAACACCTCCCACCCACTCCATGACATGTTGGTCAGTCACAGGAGCTCGTTCAGTGAGAGACTGAGATTACCGAAAAGCACCACTGAACGACACAGGAAATCATTCCTGCCTGTGGCCATCTCCCTGTACAACGCATCCACTTAACACACTGTTTGCTGCTACAACTACACATGTTTCTTTTCCAAATATTTATTTATAAGTGACTTATGTATGTATGTATGTATATATATGTATATATTGTACTATTCTTAGTTAGCGTATTGTCTGTCTTGTCTTAATGTTGGTTTAAAATGGAGCACTGTAACAAAAAATAATTTCCCCCAGGGATCAATAAAGTATTCTGATTCTGATTCTGATTCTGATTTAGGAAGTCGTTTAATACAAACGTCTTGTTTGCTAATGATCTTACATTTAGTAAATCCATTTGGAGTGTGTAGATCCTAACATCAGATGTTCCAGCTTGGTTAAGTGTACGAAGATTTCTGTGGTCCACACCGCATCCACGGGTCCGAGGCCGCTTAGGGAAATAGAATGCTGAGAGCGGGGGATCAAGTGTCATGGGAGCTCCAGGGACAACAGGCAGGATCCATCTAAAGATGCACTCTGCTGGTCCAGTAGTTCCACGAGAAGCATGGAGAAGAGCTCGGACTTTGATGAGTGTACCAGCCCGCTTTCCTCGTTTCCTCGGGTGCTTCTTCCAGGAAGTGGTGTAGGAGTGTTGGCACAGATAAACCGGAATACAGGGCTCAAAAAGTGGTGGAGGAGGCCCATAATCATCTCCTGTGTCCGTTTGTTTAAGAGCCAGGTCATACGATGCTTTGATTTCTAAGAGTAGCTGGCGATTGTACACACGCAGAGCGAGGGCATTTTAGGATCAAATAGAAAAGGATAAGGCTAGCGAAAGCCAAAGCAAAGCTAGCAGAGTTGACGGACGTGTCGCCGTGCATACTGCTGGTGCCATCTTCCTAAGAAGGCATGGGATCTCTTTTCATTGCACATGCTGATGAATGCCAGATCTATTTGCCACTAAAGCAGAAGGATAGCATCTCCATAAAACTTGTTTTGACATGTCTAGATGACATTAAAGCTTGGTTGGCTTTAAACTACTTAAATTTCAAGTACAAGAAAACAGAATTGTTGGTGTGTGGACCCAGTGGTGCCTGTTAGTCCTCCTGTTGATTTTGGATCCCTGGAAGTTTATTTTAAACCTGTAATTACTGACCTTGGTTTTAAGTTGGACAGTGGTTTTAAATTGGACAACCAAATCAGAGCAGTGGTGAAGTCCAGTTTTATTACTTAAGGCGACTGGCAAGAGTGAAATCTTTTCTTTCGAGGCAGCACCTTAAAACAGTGATCCATGCTTTTATTTCATCCCGTCTGAACTACTGTAACTCACTTTATGTGGAGGTCAGTCAGTCGTTGCTCTCACGTCTGCAGCTGGTTCATGCCGCTGCATGACTGCATAACAGGAACTCGTAAAAGAGAGCATATAACCCCTGTCCTGGCCTCACTGCATTGGCTGCCTGTGTCTTTTAGAGTTCATTTTAAGATTCTCATGTTTGGTTTTTAAATTCTTTCACTACCTCTCTGAGCTTTTTCATCCACGCACACCTTGTCAGTCTCTCAGGTCAGCTGACCAGCTGCTCCTGGAAGTATTGAGATCCAGGAGGAAGCTCACAGGGGGCGGGGCCTTTTCTATCATGGCTCCTAAATAATGGAATAACTTGCCCTTCCATGTTAGAGAGGGGCTGTATCCCAATTCAGGGTCTGCAGCCTTAAAGTACGCAGTCTCAACGATCCTCAAGGGCCGCGTACTTAAAGACCGCTAAGGCCGGAAGTGCGAGGCTTGTGAAATGGGATGGTCTAGCCTCCGTTGCGCTACCCAGGTTGCCTAGCAACCATGATACTAACAGCTGGAAACGTTTCATACAGCTTTGTTTGACAGAAATGAAATGAAGAAAATCATTTGTTCATTTGTTTGTTTGTTTCTACATGAGCTTTGGTCATTCTCTGTAAGATTAAGGTCAGCTATTGAACGGCGTATATTTTAAAGTAAAGGCTTTAAAACCAAGTTAGTACAAACGTCACTAATGTCACATGACTTTGCCGACATGTGGCCAACAGTAATGTTTTAATGTTCTTCATTATTAAACATTTGCACATAAATAAGTGACATAATATTCAGTACTTACTTAAAGTTTACTCTTCAGGCGCCCCTCATCCGCCGTTTTTTTCAGCAAAATTATCCACACCCACCGCCGCGCTATGCATTCTGGGATATATTGGGCCATGAAGTCTACACCGCCACGTCCTTAAAATTCAGGGAAATGAAGGACGCATTTGAGGCTGCATTTCGAGCAGCCTTCAAATTGGGACAGCCTTTGTCGCGTCGCTGTGACGTAATCGGCCTTAAAATGCGGCCTTTAAGGCTGCAGACCCTGAATTGGGATACAGCCAGGGCCCTTCACTGTCCACTTTTAAAACACGTCTGTGACAGCAATGACGGCCCCGACCACATACTTTCACTCTTTACACACTTTTTATTCCTGGTTGCTGCATCTACAACTCCCGGCCACAGCTTTTCAGCTGCATCCCACACATAACGTCTCCCACCCCATGCAGCAGACTGTGACAGCACTGAGCAGCTCCTTCAGTGGGAGACTGCGGCACCCACGGTGTGGGACGGAGAGATTTCGCAGGTCTTTCCTCCCCACTGCTGTCAGACTCCACAACAAAGACTTTAACTGAACAAACACACACATCCACACATGTGCAATAACACTAAGTGCAATAATCCTTTCTGGCATCGTTGTATTTTTACTCAGTTGTATATAGCATTCGTATTCTATTTTTATCTTATTGTATATTTTTATTCTATTTTATTCTACTGTATATAGTATATTATTTTATTCTATTCTGTACAGCTGTGTACTGTATTTATTCTTATTGTATTCTAATTTTTGCGTCATAACTTTTGCACTGTCCACTTCCTGCTGTGACAAAACAAATTTCCCACGTGTGGGACTAATAAAGGTTATCTTATCTTATCTTATCTTAACACCCACCCAACCAAACAAACAAACACTTCCTCAGGTCCTCCCATATGGAAAAGAAATAGTAAAAACTTACAAAAGACTTGCATCAGATGTGGCCTACTTCATATAGTGAATCATATAAGGCTTACATGATTTACTCATTAAAGTGGCCACTTTCTCATTACTTTCATATAATTTTTTAGTAAGTATTCAAAACATACAAGTTTCATTTATATAATTTTTCAAGGGATCTTATCTGTTTTCACTCTTGTATGCTTTTTCATACAAGTTTCACACAAGACAGATATATATTAATCTTATAAAGTTTGTATCTTTTCCATTTGGGCTGGCACATTTAATATGCCTGAGATCGAGCTCAGGTGTGTCAACTTCCCCCACACGAACCACGCCCCACCACAATGTCTTAAAACCCATTTTTATTCTTTGGCTTTTGGCTTCAATGAGACTTAGTTTTTCTTAAAATTAAATTAATTATTAATTAATTAACTATTTCACTTTCTTTTATTTGGATCTTATTTATATGTTATGAATTTTTATTATTTAGTTCCAATGTGCAGCACTTGCTTTCTAAATAAAGATGATGATAAAGAAGAAAGGATGCACAAATTACACTGTAAGTATTGTAAATACTTACACTCTGGACACGTCACCAGTCTGTCACAGGGCTAACGCAGAGAGACTGGTGGTGGAATCAAACTCAGGACCTTCTTGCTGTGAGGAAACAGTGCTAATCACTGTTTCGTACGCCACTGTGCTGTTGTTGAAACATTCATTCATTTAATTGGGAAGTAGATTTTTTGTGTTTTCATAAATGATGACCAATCTGCACTGGGATCAGTTGTTGTGGATCGCAAATAAAAAGCAAAATGACAAAGTAAGATCATCTTACAGAGGAGTGAATGTGGGGGGAGTCAGATGTGGAGAGAGGAGATTAAACCGGATCTGTGAAGGAACTTTTCGAAAACAGGAGGAATGTAATGATTATATAGGTTGTAATTACCAGAGGTTCAAATGTAGCAGCTCCTGCTACCACAACATTGTGCTGAGACTGATTCCTGCGATGTCGAGAGATCTGCAAAAGACATGTTCATTAAAACAGAAGCGTCTCCTGCAGGCTGGTGCTTCTTTGTGATTTACGTACAGGTTTCTGAGGAAGGTCGGTCTCCTGCAGCACCATCGACTTGGACTGACTCAGACGGTCTCCGGAGCTCGGAGAGTTTTTAATGCGCATCTGCACGGCTCCCTGTGTCGCTGTGCTGCGCTGTGGAGCCTGAATCCCTGGTTTCACGGTACTCTGCAGGTTCGTGATTCTGCACATGAAAAACAAAACAATCATTTTTATCATTTCATAGCTTTACAGTTAGTTATGATGTCTGTGAATTTATATTTCTATGCATTTAAACAATCCACTTTAGAGAAAATGTATTATGATATTACATTTTATTTCCCATTAAAATAATGAAGACTATTATGTTTCCCCAGGCAGTATGGGTAACCATTTTCTCAGGTAAAAACGTACATAGACTGTTCATTCTTTTCATTTGTGTACTTTGGGAAATACTTTGTAGAATTTGTATCCCCCCACTGAAAGTTTATTTTACAATTTATTGAAAAAGTAGCTTTTAAACACCCATTATGCGTAATGTTAAATTAACCATGATTAAATAAAAATACATTTAATAAAATATGTAATATTAGAATCAGTTAAACTTAACTGAAATGGCTCTGTCTGCGTCTATTCACCTGTTTACACCTCCTGTTTGTTTAAACTGAGTGACTGAACATTCAGAAGTTCCATCCACAAAAGGATCTGAGGACAGTTTGACTTTTTCCTGTTTGCTTCACTTTAGTTACACAATGTCTGCCTTTCTGCTAGCCAGCTGCAAGGAAACCAGAGCTGAAAAGACTGAGGGTATGTTTGAATAGTACCTCTTCTCTCCTTTTCTAACCAGTTTTCCTCGATCTAAGTGGGAAACAATATAAGGAAAGCTGGATAGGAAAATTAACCAGGACTTAGAATAAGAGAAGAGTGTGTCCGGTTGTATTTAAACTGGCAGTGTCGGCAGCTTTTGGCATGGAATGTAAAACACACTGTTACTTGACATTTACAGTTCTGTTGCTGGTTTACATGAATGGCTGGATGGTGTATTTTATAGAACAGCATTTTTCCTCTTCTAAAGACGTTAATAAGGGAAGCATTGAAGCTCTTTTTCTTAGTATCTGGAGAATTCAAGTAGTTCTTATTGCTGTCATGCAGATACTTCCAGGCCACATGATTCTGGTGACAGAATTTTACCACGTGTCAGGTGTGTAAACAGCCATTGTCTTTTATTTATATCCTGCCAAATCACAACAACAATTCCCTCAAAAGTCAAAGGGGGAGGGAGGGCGAGAGAGAGAGATTATTTCAAACATGGAAATATAACTGAAATAAGAGAAAAGAAGAAAAAGCACAACTTAAAAAACATCAAGTTTTCATGTATATCTCTATGTCCACACAATGTGTGTGCTGGAAAAGAGTAGGATGAAGTTTACACTTTTCCTGGAGAATACAATGGAAAAACAATCAACAACATTAAAAAACAGCATTTCTTGAAATCCCTAGTCACATCTTTTTTCAACAGTTTTAATGAAAAGTTTGGTGTACATCAGAGGTTGAGCAGTATCAAGAAAATGTCAAAGTACCATCTCGTAACACTTTGGTCTTCCTCCTAAAATGTGGTTAATCAAATAATTTTAAAAAAGAGGGTAGGGCTGGAGAATGTGGGGCTATAGAAAGAAGCTGATGGTTTGTATGTACTTCCTGAACTCTTAGTGTGCAATATTACATTTAAATATATTGTTGAAATGTCTGGTAAGTGTGTTAGAAAATGCAAATAAAAACATTAAACACTCTGATCATTTTGTTTTTTATGACGTTGACATATGTTTGAATCATCCCTCGTGTCTGCAGTTCTGTGGGTTTGAGCTGTTTCAGTAACTGACTGTGACATAAAACCACATCATAAAAACAGCACACTTAAAAATATGATCAGGTCTCAGAACTGACATGATGAGAAGTGAAGCCTCATTAACCGGAAACAAAATGAAACCCTCCAAACAACGGAAGCTGGACCGTCAGTCATGCATGAAGTCTTACGATCATAACCTCATAGTCTGAATCAGAGACTGTTACAATGTTTCCATAACTTCAGATGAGATTGGTCTAAAAAAATTAAGCAAATGAAATCTTTATGCTCATTTAGGGTTATTCCTATTATTATTGGCCTTTTTTTAAAATTTCAGCCAGAAGTGAGCGGAGGCCTACAGAAAGTAAACAAATGTGAACCCCAGTAACGCAGCGGTGAGACCTGCAGACACACACCAAAACAAACCAATCACAGAGACAACAGAATAATGAGATTTCATATTTAAAATGAACTCACCTTGTACCCGCCATCTCTGTATGTCTCAGATCACAAAAGAAGAGACGCAGAGAGGCCTAACTGTCAGAGGAAGTAAAAAGCATCACGTGGTTTCTTCAAACCAGACGTCTCAAACTACAACTGCTGCAACCTCCCCATTTCCTGAAAACAAACCTCACTCTCGTGAGACCAGACACGGGCAGTTTGTCACTTCTGTCAGTGCTGGTGTTCAAACATTACAGATGGTCTGACTTTATTTACCCTGGATTTATAAACCTATTACTCAGAACAGCTGATTAGGAACCTAATCAGATTATTTCGATTATTTCAAGGCTTTCTTGGCCTGTTGTTGTGTTAGTACATAGTAAATTTATTATTTTAGAAAAATTATTCCACCTAAATATCTAATTTATAAGATATAAGTGACTTATAGGTAATTAATATGCTTATATACTATAATGTAACATGTTTAATAACAGTAGCTTTATACATTGCAAACAATATATTCACCATTTTAAAATAAATATTACACCAACTGCACACAAGTTATCAAGGAGCTGTTGATGGCTCATGGCATGGTTTTGGCATCATTTGGAATTTCTAAATAAATCATTAACAAAGTGTTTAGATAGTATACATAATCTCAATAATGACAGTGAAATGGGCTAACTGTGTGTCTGTGAAGGTTCTCAGATGCTTTTCTTGGCAAGCTCCTTTGGGCTAACTGTGTGTTAGCACAGGTTTTTATTAATATTTCTTTCATGCTGTAGTTAAGCTTGAGACATTCAGACAGGTACCAGCTGCTAGTTCAGTATTTAGAGTTAGCTGATCCAAAGTGAGTTTATACAACAGGAAAAGGAAACAGACAAATCACAAAGATACAAAACTGTCATGGTCCTGGGTCGTGCGACCCAGTGTTTTGTGTTTAGCCTATTTTGATGTTTATTGTTTGTTTAGGTTCATTAAGTTAGTCCATCCCATTTGTAATTATGTTACCCTTGTATTAAGCCTCCCTTGCCCTTCGTGTGTTATGTCTGTGTGTCTTGTATTGTCATGTTCATGCTGTCGCTTCAGTTGCACTCTCCTGTCCTGTCGTTAGGTTCATGTGTGTCAGCTGTGCTCCCATGTGTGGCCACTTCCCCTGATCATCCCTCATGTGTATTTAGTCTCGGTGTTTCATACAGTCTGTGTCGCGTCGTCTGTGTTCCCACCCTCTGTGTTTCCATGCCCGGTCTGTTGTATTCTAAGTCATAGCCTTACCATAGTTTATTCCCAGTTTAGGTTTCTGTTTAGTTATTGCTCTTGTGCTGCCCTTATTCTTGTTTGCTTCTTTTGTATTCATCAGCCACAATAAAAGGCTCGCTTTTGGTTTAAGTTCACTCCCGTATCACTTGTGTCTGCACCTGAGTCCTCCACGCACTCTCCACACGGTCTGCCACAGCGGACTGTGACACAAAACATTTAATATAATATAATGAATGTCTTTTTATAATTTTAAACTGACATGTGTAGTAGTTGGATTAAACATATTATTTCAATAAGGAAAGATTAGAAACAACTGAACATGATTTAATGCAGAATTCAATTTGAGGTATTTGCCCCCCCCGTTGTCACAACGACGCGACAAAGGCTGTCCAGATTTGTAGACTCCTCCGAATGTAGTCAACAAATGTGTCCTCCTTTTCCCCAAATTTGAAGGATGGGGTGAGTGTTTGGGCCCCTCCTCCAATTGGAGGTGGGCGGTGCACGGGCCATCCCTCGGTAAGGGGCCTGGACCTTGGATTGTCCACGGCGTCCGCCATGGCGCACCAGGGTCCAGTCAGAAGTCCATCCAACCATGGTGAGTTGGATGGAGGCGAGTGTTTTTAAACTGGTTTTTCTACCAAAGTTTAAATTAAATTTTTAAATTAAAATTTTAACTTAAATATGTAATTTTTAACTTAGATTTTTAAAGAAATAAAATAAAGAAAATGAATTGGTTTTGAAAAAAAACCTTTTAGTTATTAAAGAAAAAAGAAATCAAATTAAATTATAATAGGCCAAATGAATATGAATTTGTGTGCCTATGTGGTGACGTTACGACCTGTGAAGGTCTTCTTCAAATCAAAATCAAATCAAATCCAAATTTTATTTGTCACGTACACAGTCATACACAGTACGATATGTAGTGAAATGTTTGGACAACTGCTCGTGACCTAAAGAAAACAAAAAAGGAAAAGGCTCTTTAGCGCCAAAGAAAAACGATTACAGGTCACCAGAGAACTTCAATCTATACATCTAAAAACCACAAACCAGGCGAGAAATTTGGGTGTAGTGATGGATGCAGACCTAAACTTAGAAAAACACATTAAGACAATAACAAAGTCAGCTTACTATCACCTCAAGAATATATCAAGGATTAAAGATCTGATGTCTCAACAGGACCTGGAAAAACTAGTCCATGCATTCATCTTTAGTAGGCTTGATTACTGTAACAGCATCTTTACAGGTCTACCTAAAAAATCAGTCAGACAACTACAGCTCATTCAGAACTCTGCTGCTCGAGTCCTCACTAAGACCAAAAAAGTGGACCACATCAGTCCAGCTCTGAGGTCCTTACACTGGCTGCCTGTCCGTCAGAGGATAGACTTTAAAGTTCTGATGCTGGCCTATAAAGCTCTGAATGGTTTAGGACCAAAATACATCAGTGACCTCCTGACCCAGTATGAACCATCCAGATCCCTCAGGTCATCTGGATCCGGTCTTTTATCAGTTCCCAGAGTCAGAACCAGACACGGAGAAGCTGCATTCAGCTTTTATGCTCCTTATATCTGGAACAAACTCCCAGAAAGCCTCAGATCAGCTGAAACACTCAGTTTATTTAAATCCAGGTTGAAGACTCACCTGTTCTCAGCTGCATTTGAATAAAGCACCAAATCCACACTTTAAGCTTAAATTTCAAAACTTACATTTAACTACTGATTTTATCTACTGTTCTGATTTTATCTGTTTTGATTTTATATACTGTTGTTTGTTTGTTTGTTTGTTTGTTAATTAGTTAGTTAGTTTATTTGCTTGTTTTATTCAATTTTAAATCATGCTTTTTATTTGTTCTTGTTTCTGTCTCTGTAAAGCACTTTGAATCACCTTGTTGTTGAATTGTGCTATACAAATAAACTTGCCTTGCCTTGCCTATGAATAAGATAGGAAATAAATATGAAAAATTAAAAAGGGTAAATTTAACTAGGAAGGAATAAAATATAAATTAAGGTTAAAAATGAAATAACTGTACAACACAAATTAGAATGAAGGGTAAATTTAACTGGGAGAATAAGATAAAATATATAAATTAAAGTTGAAAATAAAATAACTGTACAACAAAATACACAATATAGAACTATATAATGTATGAAGAAATATAAATAAATATATACACAATAACAGCAGCGTGATTTAAGTAATGAAGTGAAAACAATGTCCAGAATGTCCAGTGTGTGTAAGAACTGTATGTGTGGGTCAGTACTGTGTGGTGGTGTGATTGAGAGACCGTATCGCCTGCGGGAAGAAGCTCCTCCTCAGTCTCTCTGTGTTGGTCTTCAGGGAGCGGAATCGCTTTCCTGACCTCAACAGAGAGAACAGTCTGTTGTTGGGATGGCTGAGGTCCTTCACCATCTTCCTGGCCTTGGTCCAGCACCGCCTGCTGTAGATTGAGTGCAGGTCAGGGAGCTCGGAGCGGATGGTGCGCTCAGCTGACCGCACAACCCTCTGTAGAGCTCGTCTGTCCTGCATGGTGCTGTTCCCGAACCAGGTTAAGATGTTTCCCGCCAGGATGCTCTCTATGGTGCACGAGTAAAAGTTCCTGAGCACCTTGGAGAGCAGTTGGAAGTCTCTCAAGCGTCTGAGGTGGTAGAGACGCTGTCGGGCCTTTTTCACCACGGTGTTGATGTGACAGGACCATGACAGGTCCTGCGTGATGTGAACTCCGAGGTATTTGAAGCTGTCCACTCTCTCCACTGGGCACTCGTTGATGACGGGGGTCTGGTAGTTCCTCTCCTGCTTAGTGCTGAAGTCCACTATCAGCTCCTTTGTCTTACTGACGTTTAGAAGGAGGTTGTTCCTCTGGCACCAGTTCTCCAGATTAGGATGAGTGTTTGGGCCTCTCCTCCAATTGGAGGCGGGCGGTGCACGGGCCATCCCTCGGTAAGGGGCCTGGACCTTGGATTGTCCACGGCGTCCGCCATGGCGCACCAGGGTCCAGTCAGAAGTCCATCCAACCATGGTGAGTTGGATGGAGGCGAGTGTTTTTTTTAATTGGTTTTTCTACCAAAGTTTAAATTAAATTTTTAAAGTAAATTTTTAAAGCTTTAACTTAAATATGTAATTTTTAACTTAAATTTTTAAAGAGATAAAAATAAAAAATAAAAAATGAATTGGTTTTGAAAAAAACCTTTTAGTTATCAAAGAAAAAAGAAATCAAATTATAATAGGCCAAATGAATATGAATTTGTGTGCCTATGTGGCAACGTTTCGACCTGTGAAGGTCTTCTTCAGGCCTAGGCACACACAGAAATAAATGAAAAACAGGCTTGCTCTCAGAGGTCTGCTCTGTCCGATGGTTTGGAGTGAAATGAGCAGCGAGTGCCTTCCCCTTCTATTTATACCCTCCCACTTTTTTTTCAGTTCGAATTTAGTTTTAGAAAGCCAAATTAGTGTTTAGGGTTAGGGTTAGGGGGTTAGGTGTTAGAAAAGAATCAGGCCACCAGCAAGCTGGCAGCCTGAGGTGCACGGGCCATCGATGGGGCCGGGTGGTGGTGTCCCTGCCCTGGTTCAAAAAATTGCCCTTATCTAGGGTTATAGTGCACATTTAGTATCAACTGGGCCGTTCGCGACGTTTCGGCATGTTTTTGCCTTCTTCAGGCCGACCCAGTGTGTCTCTCTCTGTTTTCTGTTTGCCTCTCTTGGCCTTTTATACTTTTGTTAGCTCCTCCCACTTGGGCTTTTTAATTTGACTTCTTGTCTTTTTCTTTTTCTGTTTATCTTTCTTTCTTGTACGTGACTGCTTGTCTTTTTCTTTTTCTGACTTCTTGTCTTTTTCTTTTT
This sequence comes from Rhamphochromis longiceps, assembly GCF_057381845.1. Taxonomy (NCBI): domain Eukaryota; kingdom Metazoa; phylum Chordata; class Actinopteri; order Cichliformes; family Cichlidae; genus Rhamphochromis; species Rhamphochromis longiceps. The sequence continues at coordinate 40,387,179 of NC_140572.1, forward strand.
CTGACTTCTTGTCTTTTTTCTTTTTCTGACTTCTTGTCTTTCTACTTTACCTGACTTCTTGTCTTTCATATCTTTAATATTTTTACTATTTTTCTCCTTGTTTTCCACTTGTTTTTTCTTGCTTTTCTATATTTCTCTTTATCTTTTTATGGCACCCCCTGTCTTTTTTGACATCCCGTCCTTTGTTCACTGTATTTTTGTTTATGGCACCCCCTTCCTTTAAATCCTTTCTCTTTGTTTTATCTTACGTGACTTCTTGTCTTTTTCTGTTTCTGTTTATCTTTCTTTCTTGTACGTGACTTCTTGTCTTTTTCTTTTTCTGACTACTTGTCTTTTTCTTGTACGTGACTTCTTGTCTTTTGCTTTTTCTGCTTATCTTTCTTTCTTGTACGTGACTTGCTTGTCTTTTTCTTTTTCTGACTTCTTGTCTTTTTCTTTTTCTACTTGTTTTTCTTTCTTACGTGACGTCTTGTCTTCGTTTTTTGTGTTTAGGGACCCCCCTGTGGTTAGGGTTAGGGTAAGATAGAGGGCAGGGGCACCCCCAACCCCACGAGGCACTGGCTGGTTAGGTGTTAGAAAAGAATCAGGCCACCAGCAAGCTGGCAGCCTGAGGTGCACGGGCCATCGATGGGGCCGGGTGGTGGTGTCCCTGCCCTGGTTCAAAAAATTGCCCTTATCTAGGGTTATAGTGCACATTTAGTATCAACTGGGCCGTTCGCGACGTTTCGGCATGTTTTTGCCTTCTTCAGGCCGACCCAGTGTGTCTCTCTCTGTTTTCTGTTTGCCTCTCTTGGCCTTTTATACTTTTGTTAGCTCCTCCCACTTGGGCTTTTTAATTTGACTTCTTGTCTTTTTCTTTTTCTGTTTATCTTTCTTTCTTGTACGTGACTGCTTGTCTTTTTCTTTTTCTGACTTCTTGTCTTTTTCTTTTTCTGACTTCTTGTCTTTTTTCTTTTTCTGACTTCTTGTCTTTCTACTTTACCTGACTTCTTGTCTTTCATATCTTTAATATTTTTACTATTTTTCTCCTTGTTTTCCACTTGTTTTTTCTTGCTTTTCTATATTTCTCTTTATCTTTTTATGGCACCCCCTGTCTTTTTTGACATCCCGTCCTTTGTTCACTGTATTTTTGTTTATGGCACCCCCTTCCTTTAGGGTTAGGTAAGGGGAATGAAACTCCTCCCTGCACGAGGAGGGCAGGAGTGGTGCACGGGCCATACCGTGACCCTTCCCGCGGCCCACCACGTTATCGCCACCCCGTCTTCCGTGTCCGTCACTCTCCAGGTCCAAATTCAGGTAAGTACCTTCCTTAATTAGGCTTCCCAGGTAAGTACCATATTTTTAATTGTTTTTTAACCAAATTGTTCTAATTTACATTTTTCTTCCAGGTTTTCAATTGTTTTTAACTGTTTTTACTGTGTTTGTAATAAATTTTCTATTTTCCAATTAGTTTTGTCTCCGTGTTGTTTTTATGAATTCCCAATCTTAGGTTTTTAAATTAGTTTTTTAGGCCCTCAATAAACATGAAAATGAATAAAATTTAAATAAACTTCCCCCAAAAATAACAAACTAAAATAACAAACTAAAACAACAAACAAAACATTTTTAGTGATGCATGGCCTGCGCTAGCTTTCGGCGGTGTTGTGCCTTCTTCAGGCTGTGCTCATGCATCGGTGGCCAGATCAAAATAAAGGAGACTCCTCTCTGCCCCCTCCTTTTATAGCTTTTGGCTCCTCCCCACTGCATAGCAGCCAAAGTGCCGGATATACGTGACTTTCTTTTTCCTTTTTTCCACTGCTTTCTTTTGCTTAACACTATCTTTTTCCTTTCCATTTCTCCTCTCCTACCCCTCCTTTGCCTTGTGTTTCCTTTTTTCTCCTAATTCCTGCGTCCTTTCCTTTGGCTTATACACCCTCCTTTCCTAATTCATTTTTGTTTGTCCGTTTTGTTTATATATATTTTTCCCTTTGTGTGGCCCTTAGAGTTTTTTATTGAGGTTAAGGATAGGGGTTTGCCATGGATGGGGCTAGGGTTAGGGCCAGGATTGTGGCTGTGGTTAGGGTTAGGATCAGAATTTGGGATGGGGATAGTGTTGTTAGGTCCAAATTGGCATAGGGGATAAATTTGGGGTCCAGATTTGGGGTCAGAGGTAATAGGGGGTGGGGGGCAACCAGGCAGGGCCCGTAGGTGGTTTCGGCAGTAGGCCTCGGTCAATCTGGTAAACCAGCGGGTACATGGCAGGCACTGGCCGGTTAGGTAAGGGGAATGAAACTCCTCCCTGCACGAGGAGGGCAGGAGTGGTGCACGGGCCATACCGTGACCCTTCCCGCGGCCCACCACGTTATCGCCACCCCGTCTTCCGTGTCCGTCACTCTCCAGGTCCAAATTCAGGTAAGTACCTTCCTTAATTAGGCTTCCCAGGTAAGTACCATATTTTTAATTGTTTTTTAACCAAATTGTTCTAATTTACATTTTTCTTCCAGGTTTTCAATTGTTTTTAACTGTTTTTACTGTGTTTGTAATAAATTTTCTATTTTCCAATTAGTTTTGTCTCCGTGTTGTTTTTATGAATTCCCAATCTTAGGTTTTTAAATTAGTTTTTTAGGCCCTCAATAAACATGAAAATGAATAAAATTTAAATAAACTTCCCCCAAAAATAACAAACTAAAATAACAAACTAAAACAACAAACAAAACATTTTTAGTGATGCATGGCCTGCGCTAGCTTTCGGCGGTGTTGTGCCTTCTTCAGGCTGTGCTCATGCATCGGTGGCCAGATCAAAATAAAGGAGACTCCTCTCTGCCCCCTCCTTTTATAGCTTTTGGCTCCTCCCCACTGCATAGCAGCCAAAGTGCCGGATATACGTGACTTTCTTTTTCCTTTTTTCCACTGCTTTCTTTTGCTTAACACTATCTTTTTCCTTTCCATTTCTCCTCTCCTACCCCTCCTTTGCCTTGTGTTTCCTTTTTTCTCCTAATTCCTGCGTCCTTTCCTTTGGCTTATACACCCTCCTTTCCTAATTCATTTTTGTTTGTCCGTTTTGTTTATATATATTTTTCCCTTTGTGTGGCCCTTAGAGTTTTTTATTGAGGTTAAGGATAGGGGTTTGCCATGGATGGGGCTAGGGTTAGGGCCAGGATTGTGGCTGTGGTTAGGGTTAGGATCAGAATTTGGGATGGGGATAGTGTTGTTAGGTCCAAATTGGCATAGGGGATAAATTTGGGGTCCAGATTTGGGGTCAGAGGTAATAGGGGGTGGGGGGCAACCAGGCAGGGCCCGTAGGTGGTTTCGGCAGTAGGCCTCGGTCAATCTGGTAAACCAGCGGGTACATGGCAGGCACTGGCCGGTTAGGTAAGGGGAATGAAACTCCTCCCTGCACGAGGAGGGCAGGAGTGGTGCACGGGCCATACCGTGACCCTTCCCGCGGCCCACCACGTTATCGCCACCCCGTCTTCCGTGTCCGTCACTCTCCAGGTCCAAATTCAGGTAAGTACCTTCCTTAATTAGGCTTCCCAGGTAAGTACCATATTTTTAATTGTTTTTTAACCAAATTGTTCTAATTTACATTTTTCTTCCAGGTTTTCAATTGTTTTTAACTGTTTTTACTGTGTTTGTAATAAATTTTCTATTTTCCAATTAGTTTTGTCTCCGTGTTGTTTTTATGAATTCCCAATCTTAGGTTTTTAAATTAGTTTTTTAGGCCCTCAATAAACATGAAAATGAATAAAATTTAAATAAACTTCCCCCAAAAATAACAAACTAAAATAACAAACTAAAACAACAAACAAAACATTTTTAGTGATGCATGGCCTGCGCTAGCTTTCGGCGGTGTTGTGCCTTCTTCAGGCTGTGCTCATGCATCGGTGGCCAGATCAAAATAAAGGAGACTCCTCTCTGCCCCCTCCTTTTATAGCTTTTGGCTCCTCCCCACTGCATAGCAGCCAAAGTGCCGGATATACGTGACTTTCTTTTTCCTTTTTTCCACTGCTTTCTTTTGCTTAACACTATCTTTTTCCTTTCCATTTCTCCTCTCCTACCCCTCCTTTGCCTTGTGTTTCCTTTTTTCTCCTAATTCCTGCGTCCTTTCCTTTGGCTTATACACCCTCCTTTCCTAATTCATTTTTGTTTGTCCGTTTTGTTTATATATATTTTTCCCTTTGTGTGGCCCTTAGAGTTTTTTATTGAGGTTAAGGATAGGGGTTTGCCATGGATGGGGCTAGGGTTAGGGCCAGGATTGTGGCTGTGGTTAGGGTTAGGATCAGAATTTGGGATGGGGATAGTGTTGTTAGGTCCAAATTGGCATAGGGGATAAATTTGGGGTCCAGATTTGGGGTCAGAGGTAATAGGGGGTGGGGGGCAACCAGGCAGGGCCCGTAGGTGGTTTCGGCAGTAGGCCTCGGTCAATCTGGTAAACCAGCGGGTACATGGCAGGCACTGGCCGGTTAGGTAAGGGGAATGAAACTCCTCCCTGCACGAGGAGGGCAGGAGTGGTGCACGGGCCATACCGTGACCCTTCCCGCGGCCCACCACGTTATCGCCACCCCGTCTTCCGTGTCCGTCACTCTCCAGGTCCAAATTCAGGTAAGTACCTTCCTTAATTAGGCTTCCCAGGTAAGTACCATATTTTTAATTGTTTTTTAACCAAATTGTTCTAATTTACATTTTTCTTCCAGGTTTTCAATTGTTTTTAACTGTTTTTACTGTGTTTGTAATAAATTTTCTATTTTCCAATTAGTTTTGTCTCCGTGTTGTTTTTATGAATTCCCAATCTTAGGTTTTTAAATTAGTTTTTTAGGCCCTCAATAAACATGAAAATGAATAAAATTTAAATAAACTTCCCCCAAAAATAACAAACTAAAATAACAAACTAAAACAACAAACAAAACATTTTTAGTGATGCATGGCCTGCGCTAGCTTTCGGCGGTGTTGTGCCTTCTTCAGGCTGTGCTCATGCATCGGTGGCCAGATCAAAATAAAGGAGACTCCTCTCTGCCCCCTCCTTTTATAGCTTTTGGCTCCTCCCCACTGCATAGCAGCCAAAGTGCCGGATATACGTGACTTTCTTTTTCCTTTTTTCCACTGCTTTCTTTTGCTTAACACTATCTTTTTCCTTTCCATTTCTCCTCTCCTACCCCTCCTTTGCCTTGTGTTTCCTTTTTTCTCCTAATTCCTGCGTCCTTTCCTTTGGCTTATACACCCTCCTTTCCTAATTCATTTTTGTTTGTCCGTTTTGTTTATATATATTTTTCCCTTTGTGTGGCCCTTAGAGTTTTTTATTGAGGTTAAGGATAGGGGTTTGCCATGGATGGGGCTAGGGTTAGGGCCAGGATTGTGGCTGTGGTTAGGGTTAGGATCAGAATTTGGGATGGGGATAGTGTTGTTAGGTCCAAATTGGCATAGGGGATAAATTTGGGGTCCAGATTTGGGGTCAGAGGTAATAGGGGGTGGGGGGCAACCAGGCAGGGCCCGTAGGTGGTTTCGGCAGTAGGCCTCGGTCAATCTGGTAAACCAGCGGGTACATGGCAGGCACTGGCCGGTTAGGTAAGGGGAATGAAACTCCTCCCTGCACGAGGAGGGCAGGAGTGGTGCACGGGCCATACCGTGACCCTTCCCGCGGCCCACCACGTTATCGCCACCCCGTCTTCCGTGTCCGTCACTCTCCAGGTCCAAATTCAGGTAAGTACCTTCCTTAATTAGGCTTCCCAGGTAAGTACCATATTTTTAATTGTTTTTTAACCAAATTGTTCTAATTTACATTTTTCTTCCAGGTTTTCAATTGTTTTTAACTGTTTTTACTGTGTTTGTAATAAATTTTCTATTTTCCAATTAGTTTTGTCTCCGTGTTGTTTTTATGAATTCCCAATCTTAGGTTTTTAAATTAGTTTTTTAGGCCCTCAATAAACATGAAAATGAATAAAATTTAAATAAACTTCCCCCAAAAATAACAAACTAAAATAACAAACTAAAACAACAAACAAAACATTTTTAGTGATGCATGGCCTGCGCTAGCTTTCGGCGGTGTTGTGCCTTCTTCAGGCTGTGCTCATGCATCGGTGGCCAGATCAAAATAAAGGAGACTCCTCTCTGCCCCCTCCTTTTATAGCTTTTGGCTCCTCCCCACTGCATAGCAGCCAAAGTGCCGGATATACGTGACTTTCTTTTTCCTTTTTTCCACTGCTTTCTTTTGCTTAACACTATCTTTTTCCTTTCCATTTCTCCTCTCCTACCCCTCCTTTGCCTTGTGTTTCCTTTTTTCTCCTAATTCCTGCGTCCTTTCCTTTGGCTTATACACCCTCCTTTCCTAATTCATTTTTGTTTGTCCGTTTTGTTTATATATATTTTTCCCTTTGTGTGGCCCTTAGAGTTTTTTATTGAGGTTAAGGATAGGGGTTTGCCATGGATGGGGCTAGGGTTAGGGCCAGGATTGTGGCTGTGGTTAGGGTTAGGATCAGAATTTGGGATGGGGATAGTGTTGTTAGGTCCAAATTGGCATAGGGGATAAATTTGGGGTCCAGATTTGGGGTCAGAGGTAATAGGGGGTGGGGGGCAACCAGGCAGGGCCCGTAGGTGGTTTCGGCAGTAGGCCTCGGTCAATCTGGTAAACCAGCGGGTACATGGCAGGCACTGGCCGGTTAGGTAAGGGGAATGAAACTCCTCCCTGCACGAGGAGGGCAGGAGTGGTGCACGGGCCATACCGTGACCCTTCCCGCGGCCCACCACGTTATCGCCACCCCGTCTTCCGTGTCCGTCACTCTCCAGGTCCAAATTCAGGTAAGTACCTTCCTTAATTAGGCTTCCCAGGTAAGTACCATATTTTTAATTGTTTTTTAACCAAATTGTTCTAATTTACATTTTTCTTCCAGGTTTTCAATTGTTTTTAACTGTTTTTACTGTGTTTGTAATAAATTTTCTATTTTCCAATTAGTTTTGTCTCCGTGTTGTTTTTATGAATTCCCAATCTTAGGTTTTTAAATTAGTTAGGGTTAGGGGTTAGGGTTAGGGGGTTAGGGGGTTAGGGTTAGGGTTAGGGTTAGGGGTTAGGGTTAGGGTTAGGGTTAGGGGTTAGGGGTTAGGGTTAGGGGTTAGGGGTTAGGGTTAGGGGTTAGGGTTAGGGGTTAGGGGGGGTTAGGGGGTTAGGTGTTAAGTAAGGAACAGGCCACCAGCAAGCTGGTAGCCTGGCGTGCACGGGCCATCGATGGGGCCGGGTGGTGGTGTCCCTGCCCTGGTTCAAAAAATTACCCATATCTTGGGTTCAGTGCACTTTATTGGGCCTTCGCGACGTTTCGGCGTATTTTCGCCTTCCTCAGGCTGGCCCAATATGTTTCTATCTGTTTGTTCTCTGTGTGCCTCTCTTGGCTTTTATACTTGTGTTGTCTCCTCCCACTTTTAGGTTTTCTGTTTGTGTTTCTTTCAAACTTTCTTTCTTAGTTTCTCACTTGTTTTTCTGTTTCTCTCTTTCTCTTACTTGTTTTTCTGTTTCTGTTATTTGTTTTTCTGCTTCTCTTACTTGTTTTTCTGTTTCTCTTATTTGTTTTTCTTCCCCTCTTATTTGTTTTTCTGTTTCTCTTATTTGTTTTTCTATCTTTATATTTCTCTTCATTTTCTCTTTGTTTTTATGGCACCCCCTACTTGGTTTGACATCCCGTCCTATTTCACGTACTTGTTTTTTCTTTGTCTGTCTCTTGTCTTTAAGTTCTCTTCTTGTTTTTATGGCACCCCCTGCTTGGTTTGACATCCCGTCCTTTGTTGTTCATGTTCTCTTTGTTTTTCTCTTTCTGTGTTTGTTATACGTTACTTCTCTTTTTACTTTTTCTGTTTTTACGTGACTTCATGTCTTTCTTTCTGCTTTTCTTTGACTCTCTTGTCTTTCTTGTCTTAATTGTTTTTTGTTTTTATAGGGACCCCCCTGGTTAGGGTTAGGATTTGTTATAGGGCAGGGGCACCCCCAACCCCACGAGGCACTGGCTGGTTAGGTGTTAAGTAAGGAACAGGCCACCAGCAAGCTGGTAGCCTGGCGTGCACGGGCCATCGATGGGGCCGGGTGGTGGTGTCCCTGCCCTGGTTCAAAAAATTACCCATATCTTGGGTTCAGTGCACTTTATTGGGCCTTCGCGACGTTTCGGCGTATTTTCGCCTTCCTCAGGCTGGCCCAATATGTTTCTATCTGTTTGTTCTCTGTGTGCCTCTCTTGGCTTTTATACTTGTGTTGTCTCCTCCCACTTTTAGGTTTTCTGTTTGTGTTTCTTTCAAACTTTCTTTCTTAGTTTCTCACTTGTTTTTCTGTTTCTCTCTTTCTCTTACTTGTTTTTCTGTTTCTGTTATTTGTTTTTCTGCTTCTCTTACTTGTTTTTCTGTTTCTCTTATTTGTTTTTCTTCCCCTCTTATTTGTTTTTCTGTTTCTCTTATTTGTTTTTCTATCTTTATATTTCTCTTCATTTTCTCTTTGTTTTTATGGCACCCCCTACTTGGTTTGACATCCCGTCCTATTTCACGTACTTGTTTTTTCTTTGTCTGTCTCTTGTCTTTAAGTTCTCTTCTTGTTTTTATGGCACCCCCTGCTTGGTTTGACATCCCGTCCTTTGTTGTTCATGTTCTCTTTGTTTTTCTCTTTCTGTGTTTGTTATACGTTACTTCTCTTTTTACTTTTTCTGTTTTTACGTGACTTCATGTCTTTCTTTCTGCTTTTCTTTGACTCTCTTGTCTTTCTTGTCTTAATTGTTTTTTGTTTTTATAGGGACCCCCCTGGTTAGGGTTAGGATTTGTTATAGGGCAGGGGCACCCCCAACCCCACGAGGCACTGGCTGGTTAGGTGTTAAGTAAGGAACAGGCCACCAGCAAGCTGGTAGCCTGGCGTGCACGGGCCATCGATGGGGCCGGGTGGTGGTGTCCCTGCCCTGGTTCAAAAAATTACCCATATCTTGGGTTCAGTGCACTTTATTGGGCCTTCGCGACGTTTCGGCGTATTTTCGCCTTCCTCAGGCTGGCCCAATATGTTTCTATCTGTTTGTTCTCTGTGTGCCTCTCTTGGCTTTTATACTTGTGTTGTCTCCTCCCACTTTTAGGTTTTCTGTTTGTGTTTCTTTCAAACTTTCTTTCTTAGTTTCTCACTTGTTTTTCTGTTTCTCTCTTTCTCTTACTTGTTTTTCTGTTTCTGTTATTTGTTTTTCTGCTTCTCTTACTTGTTTTTCTGTTTCTCTTATTTGTTTTTCTTCCCCTCTTATTTGTTTTTCTGTTTCTCTTATTTGTTTTTCTATCTTTATATTTCTCTTCATTTTCTCTTTGTTTTTATGGCACCCCCTACTTGGTTTGACATCCCGTCCTATTTCACGTACTTGTTTTTTCTTTGTCTGTCTCTTGTCTTTAAGTTCTCTTCTTGTTTTTATGGCACCCCCTGCTTGGTTTGACATCCCGTCCTTTGTTGTTCATGTTCTCTTTGTTTTTCTCTTTCTGTGTTTGTTATACGTTACTTCTCTTTTTACTTTTTCTGTTTTTACGTGACTTCATGTCTTTCTTTCTGCTTTTCTTTGACTCTCTTGTCTTTCTTGTCTTAATTGTTTTTTGTTTTTATAGGGACCCCCCTGGTTAGGGTTAGGATTTGTTATAGGGCAGGGGCACCCCCAACCCCACGAGGCACTGGCTGGTTAGGTGTTAAGTAAGGAACAGGCCACCAGCAAGCTGGTAGCCTGGCGTGCACGGGCCATCGATGGGGCCGGGTGGTGGTGTCCCTGCCCTGGTTCAAAAAATTACCCATATCTTGGGTTCAGTGCACTTTATTGGGCCTTCGCGACGTTTCGGCGTATTTTCGCCTTCCTCAGGCTGGCCCAATATGTTTCTATCTGTTTGTTCTCTGTGTGCCTCTCTTGGCTTTTATACTTGTGTTGTCTCCTCCCACTTTTAGGTTTTCTGTTTGTGTTTCTTTCAAACTTTCTTTCTTAGTTTCTCACTTGTTTTTCTGTTTCTCTCTTTCTCTTACTTGTTTTTCTGTTTCTGTTATTTGTTTTTCTGCTTCTCTTACTTGTTTTTCTGTTTCTCTTATTTGTTTTTCTTCCCCTCTTATTTGTTTTTCTGTTTCTCTTATTTGTTTTTCTATCTTTATATTTCTCTTCATTTTCTCTTTGTTTTTATGGCACCCCCTACTTGGTTTGACATCCCGTCCTATTTCACGTACTTGTTTTTTCTTTGTCTGTCTCTTGTCTTTAAGTTCTCTTCTTGTTTTTATGGCACCCCCTGCTTGGTTTGACATCCCGTCCTTTGTTGTTCATGTTCTCTTTGTTTTTCTCTTTCTGTGTTTGTTATACGTTACTTCTCTTTTTACTTTTTCTGTTTTTACGTGACTTCATGTCTTTCTTTCTGCTTTTCTTTGACTCTCTTGTCTTTCTTGTCTTAATTGTTTTTTGTTTTTATAGGGACCCCCCTGGTTAGGGTTAGGATTTGTTATAGGGCAGGGGCACCCCCAACCCCACGAGGCACTGGCTGGTTAGGTGTTAAGTAAGGAACAGGCCACCAGCAAGCTGGTAGCCTGGCGTGCACGGGCCATCGATGGGGCCGGGTGGTGGTGTCCCTGCCCTGGTTCAAAAAATTACCCATATCTTGGGTTCAGTGCACTTTATTGGGCCTTCGCGACGTTTCGGCGTATTTTCGCCTTCCTCAGGCTGGCCCAATATGTTTCTATCTGTTTGTTCTCTGTGTGCCTCTCTTGGCTTTTATACTTGTGTTGTCTCCTCCCACTTTTAGGTTTTCTGTTTGTGTTTCTTTCAAACTTTCTTTCTTAGTTTCTCACTTGTTTTTCTGTTTCTCTCTTTCTCTTACTTGTTTTTCTGTTTCTGTTATTTGTTTTTCTGCTTCTCTTACTTGTTTTTCTGTTTCTCTTATTTGTTTTTCTTCCCCTCTTATTTGTTTTTCTGTTTCTCTTATTTGTTTTTCTATCTTTATATTTCTCTTCATTTTCTCTTTGTTTTTATGGCACCCCCTACTTGGTTTGACATCCCGTCCTATTTCACGTACTTGTTTTTTCTTTGTCTGTCTCTTGTCTTTAAGTTCTCTTCTTGTTTTTATGGCACCCCCTGCTTGGTTTGACATCCCGTCCTTTGTTGTTCATGTTCTCTTTGTTTTTCTCTTTCTGTGTTTGTTATACGTTACTTCTCTTTTTACTTTTTCTGTTTTTACGTGACTTCATGTCTTTCTTTCTGCTTTTCTTTGACTCTCTTGTCTTTCTTGTCTTAATTGTTTTTTGTTTTTATAGGGACCCCCCTGGTTAGGGTTAGGATTTGTTATAGGGCAGGGGCACCCCCAACCCCACGAGGCACTGGCTGGTTAGGTGTTAAGTAAGGAACAGGCCACCAGCAAGCTGGTAGCCTGGCGTGCACGGGCCATCGATGGGGCCGGGTGGTGGTGTCCCTGCCCTGGTTCAAAAAATTACCCATATCTTGGGTTCAGTGCACTTTATTGGGCCTTCGCGACGTTTCGGCGTATTTTCGCCTTCCTCAGGCTGGCCCAATATGTTTCTATCTGTTTGTTCTCTGTGTGCCTCTCTTGGCTTTTATACTTGTGTTGTCTCCTCCCACTTTTAGGTTTTCTGTTTGTGTTTCTTTCAAACTTTCTTTCTTAGTTTCTCACTTGTTTTTCTGTTTCTCTCTTTCTCTTACTTGTTTTTCTGTTTCTGTTATTTGTTTTTCTGCTTCTCTTACTTGTTTTTCTGTTTCTCTTATTTGTTTTTCTTCCCCTCTTATTTGTTTTTCTGTTTCTCTTATTTGTTTTTCTATCTTTATATTTCTCTTCATTTTCTCTTTGTTTTTATGGCACCCCCTACTTGGTTTGACATCCCGTCCTATTTCACGTACTTGTTTTTTCTTTGTCTGTCTCTTGTCTTTAAGTTCTCTTCTTGTTTTTATGGCACCCCCTGCTTGGTTTGACATCCCGTCCTTTGTTGTTCATGTTCTCTTTGTTTTTCTCTTTCTGTGTTTGTTATACGTTACTTCTCTTTTTACTTTTTCTGTTTTTACGTGACTTCATGTCTTTCTTTCTGCTTTTCTTTGACTCTCTTGTCTTTCTTGTCTTAATTGTTTTTTGTTTTTATAGGGACCCCCCTGGTTAGGGTTAGGATTTGTTATAGGGCAGGGGCACCCCCAACCCCACGAGGCACTGGCTGGTTAGGTGTTAAGTAAGGAACAGGCCACCAGCAAGCTGGTAGCCTGGCGTGCACGGGCCATCGATGGGGCCGGGTGGTGGTGTCCCTGCCCTGGTTCAAAAAATTACCCATATCTTGGGTTCAGTGCACTTTATTGGGCCTTCGCGACGTTTCGGCGTATTTTCGCCTTCCTCAGGCTGGCCCAATATGTTTCTATCTGTTTGTTCTCTGTGTGCCTCTCTTGGCTTTTATACTTGTGTTGTCTCCTCCCACTTTTAGGTTTTCTGTTTGTGTTTCTTTCAAACTTTCTTTCTTAGTTTCTCACTTGTTTTTCTGTTTCTCTCTTTCTCTTACTTGTTTTTCTGTTTCTGTTATTTGTTTTTCTGCTTCTCTTACTTGTTTTTCTGTTTCTCTTATTTGTTTTTCTTCCCCTCTTATTTGTTTTTCTGTTTCTCTTATTTGTTTTTCTATCTTTATATTTCTCTTCATTTTCTCTTTGTTTTTATGGCACCCCCTACTTGGTTTGACATCCCGTCCTATTTCACGTACTTGTTTTTTCTTTGTCTGTCTCTTGTCTTTAAGTTCTCTTCTTGTTTTTATGGCACCCCCTGCTTGGTTTGACATCCCGTCCTTTGTTGTTCATGTTCTCTTTGTTTTTCTCTTTCTGTGTTTGTTATACGTTACTTCTCTTTTTACTTTTTCTGTTTTTACGTGACTTCATGTCTTTCTTTCTGCTTTTCTTTGACTCTCTTGTCTTTCTTGTCTTAATTGTTTTTTGTTTTTATAGGGACCCCCCTGGTTAGGGTTAGGATTTGTTATAGGGCAGGGGCACCCCCAACCCCACGAGGCACTGGCTGGTTAGGTGTTAAGTAAGGAACAGGCCACCAGCAAGCTGGTAGCCTGGCGTGCACGGGCCATCGATGGGGCCGGGTGGTGGTGTCCCTGCCCTGGTTCAAAAAATTACCCATATCTTGGGTTCAGTGCACTTTATTGGGCCTTCGCGACGTTTCGGCGTATTTTCGCCTTCCTCAGGCTGGCCCAATATGTTTCTATCTGTTTGTTCTCTGTGTGCCTCTCTTGGCTTTTATACTTGTGTTGTCTCCTCCCACTTTTAGGTTTTCTGTTTGTGTTTCTTTCAAACTTTCTTTCTTAGTTTCTCACTTGTTTTTCTGTTTCTCTCTTTCTCTTACTTGTTTTTCTGTTTCTGTTATTTGTTTTTCTGCTTCTCTTACTTGTTTTTCTGTTTCTCTTATTTGTTTTTCTTCCCCTCTTATTTGTTTTTCTGTTTCTCTTATTTGTTTTTCTATCTTTATATTTCTCTTCATTTTCTCTTTGTTTTTATGGCACCCCCTACTTGGTTTGACATCCCGTCCTATTTCACGTACTTGTTTTTTCTTTGTCTGTCTCTTGTCTTTAAGTTCTCTTCTTGTTTTTATGGCACCCCCTGCTTGGTTTGACATCCCGTCCTTTGTTGTTCATGTTCTCTTTGTTTTTCTCTTTCTGTGTTTGTTATACGTTACTTCTCTTTTTACTTTTTCTGTTTTTACGTGACTTCATGTCTTTCTTTCTGCTTTTCTTTGACTCTCTTGTCTTTCTTGTCTTAATTGTTTTTTGTTTTTATAGGGACCCCCCTGGTTAGGGTTAGGATTTGTTATAGGGCAGGGGCACCCCCAACCCCACGAGGCACTGGCTGGTTAGGTGTTAAGTAAGGAACAGGCCACCAGCAAGCTGGTAGCCTGGCGTGCACGGGCCATCGATGGGGCCGGGTGGTGGTGTCCCTGCCCTGGTTCAAAAAATTACCCATATCTTGGGTTCAGTGCACTTTATTGGGCCTTCGCGACGTTTCGGCGTATTTTCGCCTTCCTCAGGCTGGCCCAATATGTTTCTATCTGTTTGTTCTCTGTGTGCCTCTCTTGGCTTTTATACTTGTGTTGTCTCCTCCCACTTTTAGGTTTTCTGTTTGTGTTTCTTTCAAACTTTCTTTCTTAGTTTCTCACTTGTTTTTCTGTTTCTCTCTTTCTCTTACTTGTTTTTCTGTTTCTGTTATTTGTTTTTCTGCTTCTCTTACTTGTTTTTCTGTTTCTCTTATTTGTTTTTCTTCCCCTCTTATTTGTTTTTCTGTTTCTCTTATTTGTTTTTCTATCTTTATATTTCTCTTCATTTTCTCTTTGTTTTTATGGCACCCCCTACTTGGTTTGACATCCCGTCCTATTTCACGTACTTGTTTTTTCTTTGTCTGTCTCTTGTCTTTAAGTTCTCTTCTTGTTTTTATGGCACCCCCTGCTTGGTTTGACATCCCGTCCTTTGTTGTTCATGTTCTCTTTGTTTTTCTCTTTCTGTGTTTGTTATACGTTACTTCTCTTTTTACTTTTTCTGTTTTTACGTGACTTCATGTCTTTCTTTCTGCTTTTCTTTGACTCTCTTGTCTTTCTTGTCTTAATTGTTTTTTGTTTTTATAGGGACCCCCCTGGTTAGGGTTAGGATTTGTTATAGGGCAGGGGCACCCCCAACCCCACGAGGCACTGGCTGGTTAGGTGTTAAGTAAGGAACAGGCCACCAGCAAGCTGGTAGCCTGGCGTGCACGGGCCATCGATGGGGCCGGGTGGTGGTGTCCCTGCCCTGGTTCAAAAAATTACCCATATCTTGGGTTCAGTGCACTTTATTGGGCCTTCGCGACGTTTCGGCGTATTTTCGCCTTCCTCAGGCTGGCCCAATATGTTTCTATCTGTTTGTTCTCTGTGTGCCTCTCTTGGCTTTTATACTTGTGTTGTCTCCTCCCACTTTTAGGTTTTCTGTTTGTGTTTCTTTCAAACTTTCTTTCTTAGTTTCTCACTTGTTTTTCTGTTTCTCTCTTTCTCTTACTTGTTTTTCTGTTTCTGTTATTTGTTTTTCTGCTTCTCTTACTTGTTTTTCTGTTTCTCTTATTTGTTTTTCTTCCCCTCTTATTTGTTTTTCTGTTTCTCTTATTTGTTTTTCTATCTTTATATTTCTCTTCATTTTCTCTTTGTTTTTATGGCACCCCCTACTTGGTTTGACATCCCGTCCTATTTCACGTACTTGTTTTTTCTTTGTCTGTCTCTTGTCTTTAAGTTCTCTTCTTGTTTTTATGGCACCCCCTGCTTGGTTTGACATCCCGTCCTTTGTTGTTCATGTTCTCTTTGTTTTTCTCTTTCTGTGTTTGTTATACGTTACTTCTCTTTTTACTTTTTCTGTTTTTACGTGACTTCATGTCTTTCTTTCTGCTTTTCTTTGACTCTCTTGTCTTTCTTGTCTTAATTGTTTTTTGTTTTTATAGGGACCCCCCTGGTTAGGGTTAGGATTTGTTATAGGGCAGGGGCACCCCCAACCCCACGAGGCACTGGCTGGTTAGGTGTTAAGTAAGGAACAGGCCACCAGCAAGCTGGTAGCCTGGCGTGCACGGGCCATCGATGGGGCCGGGTGGTGGTGTCCCTGCCCTGGTTCAAAAAATTACCCATATCTTGGGTTCAGTGCACTTTATTGGGCCTTCGCGACGTTTCGGCGTATTTTCGCCTTCCTCAGGCTGGCCCAATATGTTTCTATCTGTTTGTTCTCTGTGTGCCTCTCTTGGCTTTTATACTTGTGTTGTCTCCTCCCACTTTTAGGTTTTCTGTTTGTGTTTCTTTCAAACTTTCTTTCTTAGTTTCTCACTTGTTTTTCTGTTTCTCTCTTTCTCTTACTTGTTTTTCTGTTTCTGTTATTTGTTTTTCTGCTTCTCTTACTTGTTTTTCTGTTTCTCTTATTTGTTTTTCTTCCCCTCTTATTTGTTTTTCTGTTTCTCTTATTTGTTTTTCTATCTTTATATTTCTCTTCATTTTCTCTTTGTTTTTATGGCACCCCCTACTTGGTTTGACATCCCGTCCTATTTCACGTACTTGTTTTTTCTTTGTCTGTCTCTTGTCTTTAAGTTCTCTTCTTGTTTTTATGGCACCCCCTGCTTGGTTTGACATCCCGTCCTTTGTTGTTCATGTTCTCTTTGTTTTTCTCTTTCTGTGTTTGTTATACGTTACTTCTCTTTTTACTTTTTCTGTTTTTACGTGACTTCATGTCTTTCTTTCTGCTTTTCTTTGACTCTCTTGTCTTTCTTGTCTTAATTGTTTTTTGTTTTTATAGGGACCCCCCTGGTTAGGGTTAGGATTTGTTATAGGGCAGGGGCACCCCCAACCCCACGAGGCACTGGCTGGTTAGGTGTTAAGTAAGGAACAGGCCACCAGCAAGCTGGTAGCCTGGCGTGCACGGGCCATCGATGGGGCCGGGTGGTGGTGTCCCTGCCCTGGTTCAAAAAATTACCCATATCTTGGGTTCAGTGCACTTTATTGGGCCTTCGCGACGTTTCGGCGTATTTTCGCCTTCCTCAGGCTGGCCCAATATGTTTCTATCTGTTTGTTCTCTGTGTGCCTCTCTTGGCTTTTATACTTGTGTTGTCTCCTCCCACTTTTAGGTTTTCTGTTTGTGTTTCTTTCAAACTTTCTTTCTTAGTTTCTCACTTGTTTTTCTGTTTCTCTCTTTCTCTTACTTGTTTTTCTGTTTCTGTTATTTGTTTTTCTGCTTCTCTTACTTGTTTTTCTGTTTCTCTTATTTGTTTTTCTTCCCCTCTTATTTGTTTTTCTGTTTCTCTTATTTGTTTTTCTATCTTTATATTTCTCTTCATTTTCTCTTTGTTTTTATGGCACCCCCTACTTGGTTTGACATCCCGTCCTATTTCACGTACTTGTTTTTTCTTTGTCTGTCTCTTGTCTTTAAGTTCTCTTCTTGTTTTTATGGCACCCCCTGCTTGGTTTGACATCCCGTCCTTTGTTGTTCATGTTCTCTTTGTTTTTCTCTTTCTGTGTTTGTTATACGTTACTTCTCTTTTTACTTTTTCTGTTTTTACGTGACTTCATGTCTTTCTTTCTGCTTTTCTTTGACTCTCTTGTCTTTCTTGTCTTAATTGTTTTTTGTTTTTATAGGGACCCCCCTGGTTAGGGTTAGGATTTGTTATAGGGCAGGGGCACCCCCAACCCCACGAGGCACTGGCTGGTTAGGTGTTAAGTAAGGAACAGGCCACCAGCAAGCTGGTAGCCTGGCGTGCACGGGCCATCGATGGGGCCGGGTGGTGGTGTCCCTGCCCTGGTTCAAAAAATTACCCATATCTTGGGTTCAGTGCACTTTATTGGGCCTTCGCGACGTTTCGGCGTATTTTCGCCTTCCTCAGGCTGGCCCAATATGTTTCTATCTGTTTGTTCTCTGTGTGCCTCTCTTGGCTTTTATACTTGTGTTGTCTCCTCCCACTTTTAGGTTTTCTGTTTGTGTTTCTTTCAAACTTTCTTTCTTAGTTTCTCACTTGTTTTTCTGTTTCTCTCTTTCTCTTACTTGTTTTTCTGTTTCTGTTATTTGTTTTTCTGCTTCTCTTACTTGTTTTTCTGTTTCTCTTATTTGTTTTTCTTCCCCTCTTATTTGTTTTTCTGTTTCTCTTATTTGTTTTTCTATCTTTATATTTCTCTTCATTTTCTCTTTGTTTTTATGGCACCCCCTACTTGGTTTGACATCCCGTCCTATTTCACGTACTTGTTTTTTCTTTGTCTGTCTCTTGTCTTTAAGTTCTCTTCTTGTTTTTATGGCACCCCCTGCTTGGTTTGACATCCCGTCCTTTGTTGTTCATGTTCTCTTTGTTTTTCTCTTTCTGTGTTTGTTATACGTTACTTCTCTTTTTACTTTTTCTGTTTTTACGTGACTTCATGTCTTTCTTTCTGCTTTTCTTTGACTCTCTTGTCTTTCTTGTCTTAATTGTTTTTTGTTTTTATAGGGACCCCCCTGGTTAGGGTTAGGATTTGTTATAGGGCAGGGGCACCCCCAACCCCACGAGGCACTGGCTGGTTAGGTGTTAAGTAAGGAACAGGCCACCAGCAAGCTGGTAGCCTGGCGTGCACGGGCCATCGATGGGGCCGGGTGGTGGTGTCCCTGCCCTGGTTCAAAAAATTACCCATATCTTGGGTTCAGTGCACTTTATTGGGCCTTCGCGACGTTTCGGCGTATTTTCGCCTTCCTCAGGCTGGCCCAATATGTTTCTATCTGTTTGTTCTCTGTGTGCCTCTCTTGGCTTTTATACTTGTGTTGTCTCCTCCCACTTTTAGGTTTTCTGTTTGTGTTTCTTTCAAACTTTCTTTCTTAGTTTCTCACTTGTTTTTCTGTTTCTCTCTTTCTCTTACTTGTTTTTCTGTTTCTGTTATTTGTTTTTCTGCTTCTCTTACTTGTTTTTCTGTTTCTCTTATTTGTTTTTCTTCCCCTCTTATTTGTTTTTCTGTTTCTCTTATTTGTTTTTCTATCTTTATATTTCTCTTCATTTTCTCTTTGTTTTTATGGCACCCCCTACTTGGTTTGACATCCCGTCCTATTTCACGTACTTGTTTTTTCTTTGTCTGTCTCTTGTCTTTAAGTTCTCTTCTTGTTTTTATGGCACCCCCTGCTTGGTTTGACATCCCGTCCTTTGTTGTTCATGTTCTCTTTGTTTTTCTCTTTCTGTGTTTGTTATACGTTACTTCTCTTTTTACTTTTTCTGTTTTTACGTGACTTCATGTCTTTCTTTCTGCTTTTCTTTGACTCTCTTGTCTTTCTTGTCTTAATTGTTTTTTGTTTTTATAGGGACCCCCCTGGTTAGGGTTAGGATTTGTTATAGGGCAGGGGCACCCCCAACCCCACGAGGCACTGGCTGGTTAGGTGTTAAGTAAGGAACAGGCCACCAGCAAGCTGGTAGCCTGGCGTGCACGGGCCATCGATGGGGCCGGGTGGTGGTGTCCCTGCCCTGGTTCAAAAAATTACCCATATCTTGGGTTCAGTGCACTTTATTGGGCCTTCGCGACGTTTCGGCGTATTTTCGCCTTCCTCAGGCTGGCCCAATATGTTTCTATCTGTTTGTTCTCTGTGTGCCTCTCTTGGCTTTTATACTTGTGTTGTCTCCTCCCACTTTTAGGTTTTCTGTTTGTGTTTCTTTCAAACTTTCTTTCTTAGTTTCTCACTTGTTTTTCTGTTTCTCTCTTTCTCTTACTTGTTTTTCTGTTTCTGTTATTTGTTTTTCTGCTTCTCTTACTTGTTTTTCTGTTTCTCTTATTTGTTTTTCTTCCCCTCTTATTTGTTTTTCTGTTTCTCTTATTTGTTTTTCTATCTTTATATTTCTCTTCATTTTCTCTTTGTTTTTATGGCACCCCCTACTTGGTTTGACATCCCGTCCTATTTCACGTACTTGTTTTTTCTTTGTCTGTCTCTTGTCTTTAAGTTCTCTTCTTGTTTTTATGGCACCCCCTGCTTGGTTTGACATCCCGTCCTTTGTTGTTCATGTTCTCTTTGTTTTTCTCTTTCTGTGTTTGTTATACGTTACTTCTCTTTTTACTTTTTCTGTTTTTACGTGACTTCATGTCTTTCTTTCTGCTTTTCTTTGACTCTCTTGTCTTTCTTGTCTTAATTGTTTTTTGTTTTTATAGGGACCCCCCTGGTTAGGGTTAGGATTTGTTATAGGGCAGGGGCACCCCCAACCCCACGAGGCACTGGCTGGTTAGGTGTTAAGTAAGGAACAGGCCACCAGCAAGCTGGTAGCCTGGCGTGCACGGGCCATCGATGGGGCCGGGTGGTGGTGTCCCTGCCCTGGTTCAAAAAATTACCCATATCTTGGGTTCAGTGCACTTTATTGGGCCTTCGCGACGTTTCGGCGTATTTTCGCCTTCCTCAGGCTGGCCCAATATGTTTCTATCTGTTTGTTCTCTGTGTGCCTCTCTTGGCTTTTATACTTGTGTTGTCTCCTCCCACTTTTAGGTTTTCTGTTTGTGTTTCTTTCAAACTTTCTTTCTTAGTTTCTCACTTGTTTTTCTGTTTCTCTCTTTCTCTTACTTGTTTTTCTGTTTCTGTTATTTGTTTTTCTGCTTCTCTTACTTGTTTTTCTGTTTCTCTTATTTGTTTTTCTTCCCCTCTTATTTGTTTTTCTGTTTCTCTTATTTGTTTTTCTATCTTTATATTTCTCTTCATTTTCTCTTTGTTTTTATGGCACCCCCTACTTGGTTTGACATCCCGTCCTATTTCACGTACTTGTTTTTTCTTTGTCTGTCTCTTGTCTTTAAGTTCTCTTCTTGTTTTTATGGCACCCCCTGCTTGGTTTGACATCCCGTCCTTTGTTGTTCATGTTCTCTTTGTTTTTCTCTTTCTGTGTTTGTTATACGTTACTTCTCTTTTTACTTTTTCTGTTTTTACGTGACTTCATGTCTTTCTTTCTGCTTTTCTTTGACTCTCTTGTCTTTCTTGTCTTAATTGTTTTTTGTTTTTATAGGGACCCCCCTGGTTAGGGTTAGGATTTGTTATAGGGCAGGGGCACCCCCAACCCCACGAGGCACTGGCTGGTTAGGTGTTAAGTAAGGAACAGGCCACCAGCAAGCTGGTAGCCTGGCGTGCACGGGCCATCGATGGGGCCGGGTGGTGGTGTCCCTGCCCTGGTTCAAAAAATTACCCATATCTTGGGTTCAGTGCACTTTATTGGGCCTTCGCGACGTTTCGGCGTATTTTCGCCTTCCTCAGGCTGGCCCAATATGTTTCTATCTGTTTGTTCTCTGTGTGCCTCTCTTGGCTTTTATACTTGTGTTGTCTCCTCCCACTTTTAGGTTTTCTGTTTGTGTTTCTTTCAAACTTTCTTTCTTAGTTTCTCACTTGTTTTTCTGTTTCTCTCTTTCTCTTACTTGTTTTTCTGTTTCTGTTATTTGTTTTTCTGCTTCTCTTACTTGTTTTTCTGTTTCTCTTATTTGTTTTTCTTCCCCTCTTATTTGTTTTTCTGTTTCTCTTATTTGTTTTTCTATCTTTATATTTCTCTTCATTTTCTCTTTGTTTTTATGGCACCCCCTACTTGGTTTGACATCCCGTCCTATTTCACGTACTTGTTTTTTCTTTGTCTGTCTCTTGTCTTTAAGTTCTCTTCTTGTTTTTATGGCACCCCCTGCTTGGTTTGACATCCCGTCCTTTGTTGTTCATGTTCTCTTTGTTTTTCTCTTTCTGTGTTTGTTATACGTTACTTCTCTTTTTACTTTTTCTGTTTTTACGTGACTTCATGTCTTTCTTTCTGCTTTTCTTTGACTCTCTTGTCTTTCTTGTCTTAATTGTTTTTTGTTTTTATAGGGACCCCCCTGGTTAGGGTTAGGATTTGTTATAGGGCAGGGGCACCCCCAACCCCACGAGGCACTGGCTGGTTAGGTGTTAAGTAAGGAACAGGCCACCAGCAAGCTGGTAGCCTGGCGTGCACGGGCCATCGATGGGGCCGGGTGGTGGTGTCCCTGCCCTGGTTCAAAAAATTACCCATATCTTGGGTTCAGTGCACTTTATTGGGCCTTCGCGACGTTTCGGCGTATTTTCGCCTTCCTCAGGCTGGCCCAATATGTTTCTATCTGTTTGTTCTCTGTGTGCCTCTCTTGGCTTTTATACTTGTGTTGTCTCCTCCCACTTTTAGGTTTTCTGTTTGTGTTTCTTTCAAACTTTCTTTCTTAGTTTCTCACTTGTTTTTCTGTTTCTCTCTTTCTCTTACTTGTTTTTCTGTTTCTGTTATTTGTTTTTCTGCTTCTCTTACTTGTTTTTCTGTTTCTCTTATTTGTTTTTCTTCCCCTCTTATTTGTTTTTCTGTTTCTCTTATTTGTTTTTCTATCTTTATATTTCTCTTCATTTTCTCTTTGTTTTTATGGCACCCCCTACTTGGTTTGACATCCCGTCCTATTTCACGTACTTGTTTTTTCTTTGTCTGTCTCTTGTCTTTAAGTTCTCTTCTTGTTTTTATGGCACCCCCTGCTTGGTTTGACATCCCGTCCTTTGTTGTTCATGTTCTCTTTGTTTTTCTCTTTCTGTGTTTGTTATACGTTACTTCTCTTTTTACTTTTTCTGTTTTTACGTGACTTCATGTCTTTCTTTCTGCTTTTCTTTGACTCTCTTGTCTTTCTTGTCTTAATTGTTTTTTGTTTTTATAGGGACCCCCCTGGTTAGGGTTAGGATTTGTTATAGGGCAGGGGCACCCCCAACCCCACGAGGCACTGGCTGGTTAGGTGTTAAGTAAGGAACAGGCCACCAGCAAGCTGGTAGCCTGGCGTGCACGGGCCATCGATGGGGCCGGGTGGTGGTGTCCCTGCCCTGGTTCAAAAAATTACCCATATCTTGGGTTCAGTGCACTTTATTGGGCCTTCGCGACGTTTCGGCGTATTTTCGCCTTCCTCAGGCTGGCCCAATATGTTTCTATCTGTTTGTTCTCTGTGTGCCTCTCTTGGCTTTTATACTTGTGTTGTCTCCTCCCACTTTTAGGTTTTCTGTTTGTGTTTCTTTCAAACTTTCTTTCTTAGTTTCTCACTTGTTTTTCTGTTTCTCTCTTTCTCTTACTTGTTTTTCTGTTTCTGTTATTTGTTTTTCTGCTTCTCTTACTTGTTTTTCTGTTTCTCTTATTTGTTTTTCTTCCCCTCTTATTTGTTTTTCTGTTTCTCTTATTTGTTTTTCTATCTTTATATTTCTCTTCATTTTCTCTTTGTTTTTATGGCACCCCCTACTTGGTTTGACATCCCGTCCTATTTCACGTACTTGTTTTTTCTTTGTCTGTCTCTTGTCTTTAAGTTCTCTTCTTGTTTTTATGGCACCCCCTGCTTGGTTTGACATCCCGTCCTTTGTTGTTCATGTTCTCTTTGTTTTTCTCTTTCTGTGTTTGTTATACGTTACTTCTCTTTTTACTTTTTCTGTTTTTACGTGACTTCATGTCTTTCTTTCTGCTTTTCTTTGACTCTCTTGTCTTTCTTGTCTTAATTGTTTTTTGTTTTTATAGGGACCCCCCTGGTTAGGGTTAGGATTTGTTATAGGGCAGGGGCACCCCCAACCCCACGAGGCACTGGCTGGTTAGGTGTTAAGTAAGGAACAGGCCACCAGCAAGCTGGTAGCCTGGCGTGCACGGGCCATCGATGGGGCCGGGTGGTGGTGTCCCTGCCCTGGTTCAAAAAATTACCCATATCTTGGGTTCAGTGCACTTTATTGGGCCTTCGCGACGTTTCGGCGTATTTTCGCCTTCCTCAGGCTGGCCCAATATGTTTCTATCTGTTTGTTCTCTGTGTGCCTCTCTTGGCTTTTATACTTGTGTTGTCTCCTCCCACTTTTAGGTTTTCTGTTTGTGTTTCTTTCAAACTTTCTTTCTTAGTTTCTCACTTGTTTTTCTGTTTCTCTCTTTCTCTTACTTGTTTTTCTGTTTCTGTTATTTGTTTTTCTGCTTCTCTTACTTGTTTTTCTGTTTCTCTTATTTGTTTTTCTTCCCCTCTTATTTGTTTTTCTGTTTCTCTTATTTGTTTTTCTATCTTTATATTTCTCTTCATTTTCTCTTTGTTTTTATGGCACCCCCTACTTGGTTTGACATCCCGTCCTATTTCACGTACTTGTTTTTTCTTTGTCTGTCTCTTGTCTTTAAGTTCTCTTCTTGTTTTTATGGCACCCCCTGCTTGGTTTGACATCCCGTCCTTTGTTGTTCATGTTCTCTTTGTTTTTCTCTTTCTGTGTTTGTTATACGTTACTTCTCTTTTTACTTTTTCTGTTTTTACGTGACTTCATGTCTTTCTTTCTGCTTTTCTTTGACTCTCTTGTCTTTCTTGTCTTAATTGTTTTTTGTTTTTATAGGGACCCCCCTGGTTAGGGTTAGGATTTGTTATAGGGCAGGGGCACCCCCAACCCCACGAGGCACTGGCTGGTTAGGTGTTAAGTAAGGAACAGGCCACCAGCAAGCTGGTAGCCTGGCGTGCACGGGCCATCGATGGGGCCGGGTGGTGGTGTCCCTGCCCTGGTTCAAAAAATTACCCATATCTTGGGTTCAGTGCACTTTATTGGGCCTTCGCGACGTTTCGGCGTATTTTCGCCTTCCTCAGGCTGGCCCAATATGTTTCTATCTGTTTGTTCTCTGTGTGCCTCTCTTGGCTTTTATACTTGTGTTGTCTCCTCCCACTTTTAGGTTTTCTGTTTGTGTTTCTTTCAAACTTTCTTTCTTAGTTTCTCACTTGTTTTTCTGTTTCTCTCTTTCTCTTACTTGTTTTTCTGTTTCTGTTATTTGTTTTTCTGCTTCTCTTACTTGTTTTTCTGTTTCTCTTATTTGTTTTTCTTCCCCTCTT
Organism: Rhamphochromis longiceps; assembly: GCF_057381845.1. Classification (NCBI taxonomy): domain Eukaryota; kingdom Metazoa; phylum Chordata; class Actinopteri; order Cichliformes; family Cichlidae; genus Rhamphochromis; species Rhamphochromis longiceps. Next base: position 40,411,446 of record NC_140572.1, read on the forward strand.
ATTTGTTTTTCTGTTTCTCTTATTTGTTTTTCTATCTTTATATTTCTCTTCATTTTCTCTTTGTTTTTATGGCACCCCCTACTTGGTTTGACATCCCGTCCTATTTCACGTACTTGTTTTTTCTTTGTCTGTCTCTTGTCTTTAAGTTCTCTTCTTGTTTTTATGGCACCCCCTGCTTGGTTTGACATCCCGTCCTTTGTTGTTCATGTTCTCTTTGTTTTTCTCTTTCTGTGTTTGTTATACGTTACTTCTCTTTTTACTTTTTCTGTTTTTACGTGACTTCATGTCTTTCTTTCTGCTTTTCTTTGACTCTCTTGTCTTTCTTGTCTTAATTGTTTTTTGTTTTTATAGGGACCCCCCTGGTTAGGGTTAGGATTTGTTATAGGGCAGGGGCACCCCCAACCCCACGAGGCACTGGCTGGTTAGGTGTTAAGTAAGGAACAGGCCACCAGCAAGCTGGTAGCCTGGCGTGCACGGGCCATCGATGGGGCCGGGTGGTGGTGTCCCTGCCCTGGTTCAAAAAATTACCCATATCTTGGGTTCAGTGCACTTTATTGGGCCTTCGCGACGTTTCGGCGTATTTTCGCCTTCCTCAGGCTGGCCCAATATGTTTCTATCTGTTTGTTCTCTGTGTGCCTCTCTTGGCTTTTATACTTGTGTTGTCTCCTCCCACTTTTAGGTTTTCTGTTTGTGTTTCTTTCAAACTTTCTTTCTTAGTTTCTCACTTGTTTTTCTGTTTCTCTCTTTCTCTTACTTGTTTTTCTGTTTCTGTTATTTGTTTTTCTGCTTCTCTTACTTGTTTTTCTGTTTCTCTTATTTGTTTTTCTTCCCCTCTTATTTGTTTTTCTGTTTCTCTTATTTGTTTTTCTATCTTTATATTTCTCTTCATTTTCTCTTTGTTTTTATGGCACCCCCTACTTGGTTTGACATCCCGTCCTATTTCACGTACTTGTTTTTTCTTTGTCTGTCTCTTGTCTTTAAGTTCTCTTCTTGTTTTTATGGCACCCCCTGCTTGGTTTGACATCCCGTCCTTTGTTGTTCATGTTCTCTTTGTTTTTCTCTTTCTGTGTTTGTTATACGTTACTTCTCTTTTTACTTTTTCTGTTTTTACGTGACTTCATGTCTTTCTTTCTGCTTTTCTTTGACTCTCTTGTCTTTCTTGTCTTAATTGTTTTTTGTTTTTATAGGGACCCCCCTGGTTAGGGTTAGGATTTGTTATAGGGCAGGGGCACCCCCAACCCCACGAGGCACTGGCTGGTTAGGTGTTAAGTAAGGAACAGGCCACCAGCAAGCTGGTAGCCTGGCGTGCACGGGCCATCGATGGGGCCGGGTGGTGGTGTCCCTGCCCTGGTTCAAAAAATTACCCATATCTTGGGTTCAGTGCACTTTATTGGGCCTTCGCGACGTTTCGGCGTATTTTCGCCTTCCTCAGGCTGGCCCAATATGTTTCTATCTGTTTGTTCTCTGTGTGCCTCTCTTGGCTTTTATACTTGTGTTGTCTCCTCCCACTTTTAGGTTTTCTGTTTGTGTTTCTTTCAAACTTTCTTTCTTAGTTTCTCACTTGTTTTTCTGTTTCTCTCTTTCTCTTACTTGTTTTTCTGTTTCTGTTATTTGTTTTTCTGCTTCTCTTACTTGTTTTTCTGTTTCTCTTATTTGTTTTTCTTCCCCTCTTATTTGTTTTTCTGTTTCTCTTATTTGTTTTTCTATCTTTATATTTCTCTTCATTTTCTCTTTGTTTTTATGGCACCCCCTACTTGGTTTGACATCCCGTCCTATTTCACGTACTTGTTTTTTCTTTGTCTGTCTCTTGTCTTTAAGTTCTCTTCTTGTTTTTATGGCACCCCCTGCTTGGTTTGACATCCCGTCCTTTGTTGTTCATGTTCTCTTTGTTTTTCTCTTTCTGTGTTTGTTATACGTTACTTCTCTTTTTACTTTTTCTGTTTTTACGTGACTTCATGTCTTTCTTTCTGCTTTTCTTTGACTCTCTTGTCTTTCTTGTCTTAATTGTTTTTTGTTTTTATAGGGACCCCCCTGGTTAGGGTTAGGATTTGTTATAGGGCAGGGGCACCCCCAACCCCACGAGGCACTGGCTGGTTAGGTGTTAAGTAAGGAACAGGCCACCAGCAAGCTGGTAGCCTGGCGTGCACGGGCCATCGATGGGGCCGGGTGGTGGTGTCCCTGCCCTGGTTCAAAAAATTACCCATATCTTGGGTTCAGTGCACTTTATTGGGCCTTCGCGACGTTTCGGCGTATTTTCGCCTTCCTCAGGCTGGCCCAATATGTTTCTATCTGTTTGTTCTCTGTGTGCCTCTCTTGGCTTTTATACTTGTGTTGTCTCCTCCCACTTTTAGGTTTTCTGTTTGTGTTTCTTTCAAACTTTCTTTCTTAGTTTCTCACTTGTTTTTCTGTTTCTCTCTTTCTCTTACTTGTTTTTCTGTTTCTGTTATTTGTTTTTCTGCTTCTCTTACTTGTTTTTCTGTTTCTCTTATTTGTTTTTCTTCCCCTCTTATTTGTTTTTCTGTTTCTCTTATTTGTTTTTCTATCTTTATATTTCTCTTCATTTTCTCTTTGTTTTTATGGCACCCCCTACTTGGTTTGACATCCCGTCCTATTTCACGTACTTGTTTTTTCTTTGTCTGTCTCTTGTCTTTAAGTTCTCTTCTTGTTTTTATGGCACCCCCTGCTTGGTTTGACATCCCGTCCTTTGTTGTTCATGTTCTCTTTGTTTTTCTCTTTCTGTGTTTGTTATACGTTACTTCTCTTTTTACTTTTTCTGTTTTTACGTGACTTCATGTCTTTCTTTCTGCTTTTCTTTGACTCTCTTGTCTTTCTTGTCTTAATTGTTTTTTGTTTTTATAGGGACCCCCCTGGTTAGGGTTAGGATTTGTTATAGGGCAGGGGCACCCCCAACCCCACGAGGCACTGGCTGGTTAGGTGTTAAGTAAGGAACAGGCCACCAGCAAGCTGGTAGCCTGGCGTGCACGGGCCATCGATGGGGCCGGGTGGTGGTGTCCCTGCCCTGGTTCAAAAAATTACCCATATCTTGGGTTCAGTGCACTTTATTGGGCCTTCGCGACGTTTCGGCGTATTTTCGCCTTCCTCAGGCTGGCCCAATATGTTTCTATCTGTTTGTTCTCTGTGTGCCTCTCTTGGCTTTTATACTTGTGTTGTCTCCTCCCACTTTTAGGTTTTCTGTTTGTGTTTCTTTCAAACTTTCTTTCTTAGTTTCTCACTTGTTTTTCTGTTTCTCTCTTTCTCTTACTTGTTTTTCTGTTTCTGTTATTTGTTTTTCTGCTTCTCTTACTTGTTTTTCTGTTTCTCTTATTTGTTTTTCTTCCCCTCTTATTTGTTTTTCTGTTTCTCTTATTTGTTTTTCTATCTTTATATTTCTCTTCATTTTCTCTTTGTTTTTATGGCACCCCCTACTTGGTTTGACATCCCGTCCTATTTCACGTACTTGTTTTTTCTTTGTCTGTCTCTTGTCTTTAAGTTCTCTTCTTGTTTTTATGGCACCCCCTGCTTGGTTTGACATCCCGTCCTTTGTTGTTCATGTTCTCTTTGTTTTTCTCTTTCTGTGTTTGTTATACGTTACTTCTCTTTTTACTTTTTCTGTTTTTACGTGACTTCATGTCTTTCTTTCTGCTTTTCTTTGACTCTCTTGTCTTTCTTGTCTTAATTGTTTTTTGTTTTTATAGGGACCCCCCTGGTTAGGGTTAGGATTTGTTATAGGGCAGGGGCACCCCCAACCCCACGAGGCACTGGCTGGTTAGGTGTTAAGTAAGGAACAGGCCACCAGCAAGCTGGTAGCCTGGCGTGCACGGGCCATCGATGGGGCCGGGTGGTGGTGTCCCTGCCCTGGTTCAAAAAATTACCCATATCTTGGGTTCAGTGCACTTTATTGGGCCTTCGCGACGTTTCGGCGTATTTTCGCCTTCCTCAGGCTGGCCCAATATGTTTCTATCTGTTTGTTCTCTGTGTGCCTCTCTTGGCTTTTATACTTGTGTTGTCTCCTCCCACTTTTAGGTTTTCTGTTTGTGTTTCTTTCAAACTTTCTTCTTAGTTTCTCACTTGTTTTTCTGTTTCTCTCTTTCTCTTACTTGTTTTTCTGTTTCTGTTATTTGTTTTTCTGCTTCTCTTACTTGTTTTTCTGTTTCTCTTATTTGTTTTTCTTCCCCTCTTATTTGTTTTTCTGTTTCTCTTATTTGTTTTTCTATCTTTATATTTCTCTTCATTTTCTCTTTGTTTTTATGGCACCCCCTACTTGGTTTGACATCCCGTCCTATTTCACGTACTTGTTTTTTCTTTGTCTGTCTCTTGTCTTTAAGTTCTCTTCTTGTTTTTATGGCACCCCCTGCTTGGTTTGACATCCCGTCCTTTGTTGTTCATGTTCTCTTTGTTTTTCTCTTTCTGTGTTTGTTATACGTTACTTCTCTTTTTACTTTTTCTGTTTTTACGTGACTTCATGTCTTTCTTTCTGCTTTTCTTTGACTCTCTTGTCTTTCTTGTCTTAATTGTTTTTTGTTTTTATAGGGACCCCCCTGGTTAGGGTTAGGATTTGTTATAGGGCAGGGGCACCCCCAACCCCACGAGGCACTGGCTGGTTAGGTGTTAAGTAAGGAACAGGCCACCAGCAAGCTGGTAGCCTGGCGTGCACGGGCCATCGATGGGGCCGGGTGGTGGTGTCCCTGCCCTGGTTCAAAAAATTACCCATATCTTGGGTTCAGTGCACTTTATTGGGCCTTCGCGACGTTTCGGCGTATTTTCGCCTTCCTCAGGCTGGCCCAATATGTTTCTATCTGTTTGTTCTCTGTGTGCCTCTCTTGGCTTTTATACTTGTGTTGTCTCCTCCCACTTTTAGGTTTTCTGTTTGTGTTTCTTTCAAACTTTCTTTCTTAGTTTCTCACTTGTTTTTCTGTTTCTCTCTTTCTCTTACTTGTTTTTCTGTTTCTGTTATTTGTTTTTCTGCTTCTCTTACTTGTTTTTCTGTTTCTCTTATTTGTTTTTCTTCCCCTCTTATTTGTTTTTCTGTTTCTCTTATTTGTTTTTCTATCTTTATATTTCTCTTCATTTTCTCTTTGTTTTTATGGCACCCCCTACTTGGTTTGACATCCCGTCCTATTTCACGTACTTGTTTTTTCTTTGTCTGTCTCTTGTCTTTAAGTTCTCTTCTTGTTTTTATGGCACCCCCTGCTTGGTTTGACATCCCGTCCTTTGTTGTTCATGTTCTCTTTGTTTTTCTCTTTCTGTGTTTGTTATACGTTACTTCTCTTTTTACTTTTTCTGTTTTTACGTGACTTCATGTCTTTCTTTCTGCTTTTCTTTGACTCTCTTGTCTTTCTTGTCTTAATTGTTTTTTGTTTTTATAGGGACCCCCCTGGTTAGGGTTAGGATTTGTTATAGGGCAGGGGCACCCCCAACCCCACGAGGCACTGGCTGGTTAGGTGTTAAGTAAGGAACAGGCCACCAGCAAGCTGGTAGCCTGGCGTGCACGGGCCATCGATGGGGCCGGGTGGTGGTGTCCCTGCCCTGGTTCAAAAAATTACCCATATCTTGGGTTCAGTGCACTTTATTGGGCCTTCGCGACGTTTCGGCGTATTTTCGCCTTCCTCAGGCTGGCCCAATATGTTTCTATCTGTTTGTTCTCTGTGTGCCTCTCTTGGCTTTTATACTTGTGTTGTCTCCTCCCACTTTTAGGTTTTCTGTTTGTGTTTCTTTCAAACTTTCTTTCTTAGTTTCTCACTTGTTTTTCTGTTTCTCTCTTTCTCTTACTTGTTTTTCTGTTTCTGTTATTTGTTTTTCTGCTTCTCTTACTTGTTTTTCTGTTTCTCTTATTTGTTTTTCTTCCCCTCTTATTTGTTTTTCTGTTTCTCTTATTTGTTTTTCTATCTTTATATTTCTCTTCATTTTCTCTTTGTTTTATGGCACCCCCTACTTGGTTTGACATCCCGTCCTATTTCACGTACTTGTTTTTTCTTTGTCTGTCTCTTGTCTTTAAGTTCTCTTCTTGTTTTTATGGCACCCCCTGCTTGGTTTGACATCCCGTCCTTTGTTGTTCATGTTCTCTTTGTTTTTCTCTTTCTGTGTTTGTTATACGTTACTTCTCTTTTACTTTTTCTGTTTTTACGTGACTTCATGTCTTTCTTTCTGCTTTTCTTTGACTCTCTTGTCTTTCTTGTCTTAATTGTTTTTTGTTTTTATAGGGACCCCCCTGGTTAGGGTTAGGATTTGTTATAGGGCAGGGGCACCCCCAACCCCACGAGGCACTGGCTGGTTAGGTGTTAAGTAAGGAACAGGCCACCAGCAAGCTGGTAGCCTGGCGTGCACGGGCCATCGATGGGGCCGGGTGGTGGTGTCCCTGCCCTGGTTCAAAAAATTACCCATATCTTGGGTTCAGTGCACTTTATTGGGCCTTCGCGACGTTTCGGCGTATTTTCGCCTTCCTCAGGCTGGCCCAATATGTTTCTATCTGTTTGTTCTCTGTGTGCCTCTCTTGGCTTTTATACTTGTGTTGTCTCCTCCCACTTTTAGGTTTTCTGTTTGTGTTTCTTTCAAACTTTCTTTCTTAGTTTCTCACTTGTTTTTCTGTTTCTCTCTTTCTCTTACTTGTTTTTCTGTTTCTGTTATTTGTTTTTCTGCTTCTCTTACTTGTTTTTCTGTTTCTCTTATTTGTTTTTCTTCCCCTCTTATTTGTTTTTCTGTTTCTCTTATTTGTTTTTCTATCTTTATATTTCTCTTCATTTTCTCTTTGTTTTTATGGCACCCCCTACTTGGTTTGACATCCCGTCCTA